>NC_074699.1:38382082-38517082 GCF_029448725.1 Salvelinus fontinalis | reverse complement strand
GGGTTAACACATAGCTGGGGGAGGCAGAACACACTGGGGTTAACACATAGCTGGGGTTAACACATAGCTGGGGAGGCAGAACACACTGGGGTTAACACATAGCTGGGGAGGCAGAACACACTGGGGTTAACACATAGCTGGGGAGGCAGAACACACTGGGGTTAACACATAGCTGGGGGGGCAGAACACACTGGGGTTAACACATAGCTGGGGTTAACACATAGCTGGGGGGGCAGAACACACTGGGGTTAACACATAGCTGGGGAGGCAGAACACACTGGGGTTAACACATAGCTGGGGTTAACACATAGCTGGGGGGGCAGAACACACTGGGGTTAACACATAGCTGGGGAGGCAGAACACACTGGGGTTAACACATAGCTGGGGGAGGTAGAACACACTGGGGTTAACACATAGCTGGGGTTAACACATAGCTGGGGGAGGCAGAACACACTGGGGTTAACACATAGCTGGGGAGGCAGAACACACTGGGGTTAACACATAGCTGGGGGGGCAGAACACACTGGGGTTAACACATAGCTGGGGAGGCAGAACACACTGGGGTTAACACATAGCTGGGGGAAGCAGAACACACTGGGGTTAACACATAGCTGGGGGAGGCAGAACACACTGGGGTTAACACATAGCTGGGGGAGGCAGAACACACTGGGGTTAACACATAGCTGGGGGAGGCAGAACACACTGGGGTTAACACATAGCTGGGGAGGCAGAACACACTGGGGTTAACACATAGCTGGGGAGGCAGAACACACTGGGGTTAACACATAGCTGGGGGAGGCAGAACACACTGGGGTTAACACATAGCTGGGGGAGGCAGAATACACTGGGGTTAACACATAGCTGGGGTTAACACATAGCTGGGGAGGTAGAACACACTGGGGTTAACACATAGCTGGGGGAGGTAGAACACACTGGGGTTAACACATAGCTGGGGAGGTAGAACACACTGGGGTTAACACATAGCTGGGGAGGCAGAACACACTGGGGTTAACACATAGCTGGGGGAGGCAGAACACACTGGGGTTAACACATAGCTGGGGGAGGCAGAACACACTGGGGTTAACACATAGCTGGGGGAGGCAGAACACACTGGGGTTAACACATAGCTGGGGGAGGCAGAACACACTGGGGTTAACACATAGCTGGGGTTAACACACTGGGGTTAACACATAGCTGGGGGAGGCAGAACACACTGGGGTTAACACATAGCTGGGGTTAACACATAGCTGGGGAGGCAGAACACACTGGGGTTAACACATAGCTGGGGGGGCAGAACACACTGGGGTTAACACATAGCTGGGGTTAACACATAGCTGGGGAGGTAGAACACACTGGCGTTAACACATAGCTGGGGGAGGCAGAACACACTGGGGTTAACACATAGCTGGGGTTAACACATAGCTGGGGGAAGCAGAACACACTGGGGTTAACACATAGCTGGGGAGGCAGAACACACTGGGGTTAACACATAGCTGGGGGGGCAGAACACACTGGGGTTAACACATAGCTGGGGAGGTAGAACACACTGGGGTTAACACGTAGCTGGGGGAGGCAGAACACACTGGGGTTAACACATAGCTGGGGGAGGTAGAACACACTGGGGTTAACACATAGCTGGGGAGGTAGAACACACTGGGGTTAACACATAGCTGGGGGAGGCAGAACACACTGGGGTTAACACATAGCTGGGGGAGGTAGAACACACTGGGGTTAACACATAGCTGGGGAGGCAGAACACACTGGGGTTAACACATAGCTGGGGAGGCAGAACACACTGGGGTTAACACATAGCTGGGGAGGTAGAACACACTGGGGTTAACACATAGCTGGGGTTAACACATAGCTGGGGTTAACACATAGCTGGGGAGGCAGAACACACTGGGGTTAACACATAGCTGGGGGAGGTAGAACACACTGGGGTTAACACATAGCTGGGGGAGGCAGAACACACTGGGGTTAACACATAGCTGGGGAGGCAGAACACACTGGGGTTAACACATAGCTGGGGAGGTAGAACACACTGGGGTTAACACATAGCTGGGGTTAACACATAGCTGGGGGAGGTAGAACACACTGGGGTTAACACATAGCTGGGGTTAACACATAGCTGGGGAGGTAGAACACACTGGGGTTAACACATAGCTGGGGTTAACACATAGCTGGGGTTAACACATAGCTGGGGGAGGTAGAACACACTGGGGTTAACACATAGCTGGGGGAGGTAGAACACACTGGGGTTAACACATAGCTGGGGTTAACACATAGCTGGGGAGGTAGAACACACTGGGGTTAACACATAGCCGGGGTTAACACATAGCTGGGGTTAACACATAGCTGGGGGAGGTAGAACACACTGGGGTTAACACATAGCTGGGGTTAACACATAGCTGGGGAGGTAGAACACACTGGAGTTAACACATAGCTGGGGTTAACACATAGCTGGGGGAGGCAGAACACACGGGGGTTAACACATAGCTGGGGTTAACACATAGCTGGGGGAGGCAGAACACACTGGGGTTAACACATAGCTGGGGGAGGAAGAACACACTGGGGTTAACACATAGCTGGGGAGGTAGAACACACTGGGGTTAACACATAGCTGGGGAGGCAGAACACACTGGGGTTAACACATAGCTGGGGGAGGCAGAACACACTGGGGTTAACACATAGCTGGGGTTAACACATAGCTGGGGTTAACACATAGCTGGGGGAGGCAGAACACACTGGGGTTAACACATAGCTGGGGAGGTAGAACACACTGGGGTTAACACATAGCTGGGGTTAACACATAGCTGGGGAGGCAGAACACACTGGGGTTAACACATAGCTGGGGAGGTAGAACACACTGGGGTTAACACATAGCTGGGGGAGGCAGAACACACGGGGGTTAACACATAGCTGGGGAGGCAGAACACACTGGGGTTAACACATAGCTGGGGGAGGCAGAACACACGGGGGTTAACACATAGCTGGGGGAGGCAGAACACACTGGGGTTAACACATAGCTGGGGGAGGCAGAACACACTGGGGTTAACACATAGCTGGGGGGGGCAGAACACACTGGGGTTAACACATAGCTGGGGTTAACACATAGCTGGGGAGGCAGAACACACTGGGGTTAACACATAGCTGGGGTTAACACATAGCTGGGGTTAACACATAGCTGGGGAGGCAGAACACACTGGGGTTAACACATAGCTGGGGTTAACACATAGCTGGGGTTAACACATAGCTGGGGGAGGTAGAACACACTGGGGTTAACACACTGGGGTTAACACATAGCTGGGGGAGGCAGAACACACTGGGGTTAACACATAGCTGGGGGAGGCAGAACACACTGGGGTTAACACATAGCTGGGGGGGCAGAACACACTGGGGTTAACACATAGCTGGGGAGGTAGAACACACTGGGGTTAACACATAGCTGGGGTTAACACATAGCTGGGGTTAACACATAGCTGGGGGAGGTAGAACACACTGGGGTTAACACATAGCTGGGGGAGGCAGAACACACTGGGGTTAACACATAGCTGGGGGAGGTAGAACACACTGGGGTTAACACATAGCTGGGGGAGGTAGAACACACTGGGGTTAACACATAGCTGGGGGAGGCAGAACACACTGGGGTTAACACATAGCTGGGGTTAACACATAGCTGGGGTTAACACATAGCTGGGGAGGTAGAACACACTGGGGGTTCAGCACCTGTAGCAGAGTGGGTGCTCCTCTCCATCAGGCAGATGGGGTAGTTCTGGGGGTGTGATGAAGACTGTGTGCTCGCTGCGCTGTGATTCGTCGATCTCTATCAGCCTGGTCTCATCTGGCTTATCGCTGTCCACCTGAGGGGAGGGACATGAAACCATTCATGTGCTGGAAGGGAACCAGGCCTCAGGGCTGTATTAACAGCCTACCAAACAATGCAGAGTATCCACTAATCAGTCCCTGTCTTAGGAGACAATCCTTCACTGTGTGTAGCTAGTCTCTGTCCTAGGAGACAGTCCTTCACTGTGTGTAGCTAGTCCCTGTCCTAGGAGACAGTCCTTCACTGTGGGTGGCTAGTCCCTGTCCTAGGAGACAGTCCTTCACTGTGTGTAGCTAGTCCCTGTCCTAGGAGACAGTCCTTCACTGTGTGTAGCTAGTCCCTGTCCTAGGAGACAGTCCTTCACTGTGTGTAGCTAGTCCCTGTCCTAGGAGACAGTCCTTCACTGTGTGTAGCTAGTCCCTGTCCTAGGAGACAGTCCTTCACTGTGTGTAGCTAGTCCCTGTACTAGGTTACAGTCCTTCACTGTGTGTAGCTAGTCCCTGTCCTAGGAGACAGTCCTTCACTGTGTGTAGCTAGTCCCTGTCCTAGGAGACAGTCCTTCACTGTGTGTAGCTAGTCCCTGTCCTAGGAGACAGTCCTTCACTGTGTGTAGCTAGTCCCTGTCCTAGGAGACAGTCCTTCACTGTGTGTAGCTAGTCCCTGTCCTAGGAGACAGTCCTTCACTGTGTGTAGCTAGTCCTTGTCCTAGGAGACAGTCCTTCACTGTGTAGCTAGTCCCTGTCCTAGGAGACAGTCCTTCACTGTGTGTAGCTAGTCCCTGTCCTAGGAGACAGTCCTTCACTGTGGGTAGCTAGTCCCTGTCCTAGGAGACAGTCCTTCACTGTGTGTAGCTAGTCCCTGTCCTAGGAGACAGTCCTTCACTGTGTGTAGCTAGTCCCTGTCCTAGGAGACAGTCCTTCACTATGGGTAGCTAGTCCCTGTCCTAGGAGACAGTCCTTCACTGTGTGTAGCTAGTCCCTGTCCTAGGAGACAGTCCTTCACTGTGGGTAGCTAGTCCCTGTCCTAGGAGACAGTCCTTCACTGTGTGTAGCTAGTCCCTGTCCTAGGAGACAGCTCTTCACTGTGTGTAGCTAGTCCCTGTCCTAGGAGACAGTCCTTCACTGTGTGTAGCTAGTCCCTGTCCTAGGAGACAGTCCTTCACTGTGTGTAGCTAGTCCCTGTCCTAGGAGACAGCTCTTCACTGTGGGTAGCTAGTCCCTGTCCTAGGAGACAGTACTTCACTGTGTGTAGCTAGTCCCTGTCCTAGGAGACAGTCCTTCACTGTGTGTAGCTAGTCCCTGTCCTAGGAGACAGTCCTTCACTGTGTGTAGCTAGTCCCTGTCCTAGGAGACAGTCCTTCACTGTGTGTAGCTAGTCCTTGTCCTAGGAGACAGTCCTTCACTGTGTAGCTAGTCCCTGTCCTAGGAGACAGTCCTTCACTGTGTGTAGCTAGTCCCTGTCCTAGGAGACAGTCCTTCACTGTGGGTAGCTAGTCCCTGTCCTAGGAGACAGTCCTTCACTGTGTGTAGCTAGTCCCTGTCCTAGGAGACAGTCCTTCACTGTGTGTAGCTAGTCCCTGTCCTAGGAGACAGTCCTTCACTGTGGGTAGCTAGTCCCTGTCCTAGGAGACAGTCCTTCACTGTGTGTAGCTAGTCCCTGTCCTAGGAGACAGCTCTTCACTGTGTGTAGCTAGTCCCTGTCCTAGGAGACATTCCTTCACTGTGTGTAGCTAGTCCCTGTCCTAGGAGACAGTCCTTCACTGTGTGTAGCTAGTCCCTGTCCTAGGAGACAGCTCTTCACTGTGGGTAGCTAGTCCCTGTCCTAGGAGACAGTACTTCACTGTGTGTAGCTAGTCCCTGTCCTAGGAGACAGTCCTTCACTGTGTGTAGCTAGTCCCTGTCCTAGGAGACAGTCCTTCACTGTGTGTAGCTAGACCCTGTCCAAGGAAACAGTCCTTCACTGTGTGTAGCTAGTCCCTGTCCTAGGAGACAGTCCTTCACTGTGTGTAGCTAGTCCCTGTCCTAGGAGACAGTCCTTCACTGTGTGTAGCTAGTCCCTGTCCTAGGAGACAGTCCTTCACTGTGTGTAGCTAGACCCTGTCCAAGGAAACAGTCCTTCACTGTGTGTAGCTAGTCCCTGTCCTAGGAGACAGTCCTTCACTGTGTGTAGCTAGACCCTGTCCAAGGAAACAGTCCTTCACTGTGTGTAGCTAGTCCCTGTCCTAGGAGACAGTCCTTCACTGCGTGTAGCTAGTCCCTGTCCTAGGAGACAGTCCTTCACTGTGTGTAGCTAGTCCCTGTCCTAGGAGACAGTCTTTCACTGTGTGTAGCTAGTCCCTGTCCTAGGAGACAGTCCTTCACTGTGTGTAGCTAGTCCCTGTCCTAGGAGACAGTCCTTCACTGTGTGTAGCTAGTCCCTGGTAGTTGATCTCTCTCTCTCTCGTAGATGGTGTATGTCAGGCTCTAAAGTTAAATGAACTGTTAGTAGATAAAACTCCACTTTGTGTTGTACACCCTCTGAATAGAGGAGGGAGGGGGGGTCCCTCAATGACACCCTCCCCACAAATGGGTCAGGGTTAACTGGGGGTTAACTGGGTCAGTACCTCCTGGGCTGTGTGGTGAAAGAGGTCAATTCAAGCTGTTAAAGGGTTAAGGTCAGGGTTAACTGGGTCAGTACCTCCTGGGCTGTGTGGTGAAAGAGGTCAATTCAAGCTGTTAAAGGGTTAAGGTCAGGGTTAACTGGGTCAGTACCTCCTGGGCTGTGTGCTGAAAGAGGTCAATTCAAGCTGTTAAAGGGTTAAGGTCAGGGTTAACTGGGTCAGTACCTCCTGGGCTGTGTGCTGAAAGAGGTCAATTCAAGCTGTTAAAGGGTTAAGGTCAGGGTTAACTGGGTCAGTACCTCCTGGGCTGTGTGGTGAAAGAGGTCAATTCAAGCTGTTAAAGGGTTAAGGTCAGGGTTAACTGGGTCAGTACCTCCTGGGCTGTGTGCTGAAAGAGGTCAATTCAAGCTGTTAAAGGGTTAAGGTCAGGGTTAACTGGGTCAGTACCTCCTGGGCTGTGTGCTGAAAGAGGTCAATTCAAGCTGTTAAAGGGTTAAGGTCAGGGTTAACTGGGTCAGTACCTCCTGGGCTGTGTGGTGAAAGAGGTCAATTCAAGCTGTTAAAGGGTTAAGGTCAGGGTTAACTGGGTCAGTACCTCCTGGGCTGTGTGCTGAAAGAGGTCAATTCAAGCTGTTAAAGGGTTAAGGTCAGGGTTAACTGGGTCAGTACCTCCTGGGCTGTGTGCTGAAAGAGGTCAATTCAAGCTGTTAAAGGGTTAAGGTCAGGGTTAACTGGGTCAGTACCTCCTGGGCTGTGTGCTGAAAGAGGTCAATTCAAGCTGTTAAAGGGTTAAGGTCAGGGTTAACTGGGTCAGTACCTCCTGGGCTGTGTGGTGAAAGAGGTCAATTCAAGCTGTTAAAGGGTTAAGGTCAGGGTTAACTGGGTCAGTACCTCCTGGGCTGTGTGCTGAAAGAGGTCAATTCAAGCTGTTAAAGGGTTAAGGTCAGGGTTAACTGGGTCAGTACCTCCTGGGCTGTGTGCTGAAAGAGGTCAATTCAAGCTGTTAAAGGGTTAAGGTCAGGGTTAACTGGGTCAGTACCTCCTGGGCTGTGTGCTGAAAGAGGTCAATTCAAGCTGTTAAAGGGTTAAGGTCAGGGTTAACTGGGTCAGTACCTCCTGGGCTGTGTGCTGAAAGAGGTCAATTCAAGCTGTTAAAGGGTTAAGGTCAGGGTTAACTGGGTCAGTACCTCCTGGGCTGTGTGGTGAAAGAGGTCAATTCAAGCTGTTAAAGGGTTAAGGTCAGGGTTAACTGGGTCAGTACCTCCTGGGCTGTGTGCTGAAAGAGGTCAATTCAAGCTGTTAAAGGGTTAAGGTCAGGGTTAACTGGGTCAGTACCTCCTGGGCTGTGTGGTGAAAGAGGTCAATTCAAGCTGTTAAAGGGTTAAGGTCAGGGTTAACTGGGTCAGTACCTCCTGGGCTGTGTGCTGAAAGAGGTCAATTCAAGCTGTTAAAGGGTTAAGGTCAGGGTTAACTGGGTCAGTACCTCCTGGGCTGTGTGCTGAAAGAGGTCAATTCAAGCTGTTAAAGGGTTAAGGTCAGGGTTAACTGGGTCAGTACCTCCTGGGCTGTGTGCTGAAAGAGGTCAATTCAAGCTGTTAAAGGGTTAAGGTCAGGGTTAACTGGGTCAGTACCTCCTGGGCTGTGTGCTGAAAGAGGTCAATTCAAGCTGTTAAAGGGTTAAGGTCAGGGTTAACTGGGTCAGTACCTCCTGGGCTGTGTGGTGAAAGAGGTCAATTCAAGCTGTTAAAGGGTTAAGGTCAGGGTTAACTGGGTCAGTACCTCCTGGGCTGTGTGCTGAAAGAGGTCAATTCAAGCTGTTAAAGGGTTAAGGTCAGGGTTAACTGGGTCAGTACCTCCTGGGCTGTGTGCTGAAAGAGGTCAATTCAAGCTGTTAAAGGGTTAAGGTCAGGGTTAACTGGGTCAGTACCTCCTGGGCTGTGTGCTGAAAGAGGTCAATTCAAGCTGTTAAAGGGTTAAGGTCAGGGTTAACTGGGTCAGTACCTCCTGGGCTGTGTGGTGAAAGAGGTCAATTCAAGCTGTTAAAGGGTTAAGGTCAGGGTTAACTGGGTCAGTACCTCCTGGGCTGTGTGCTGAAAGAGGTCAATTCAAGCTGTTAAAGGGTTAAGGTCAGGGTTAACTGGGTCAGTACCTCCTGGGCTGTGTGCTGAAAGAGGTCAATTCAAGCTGTTAAAGGGTTAAGGTCAGGGTTAACTGGGTCAGTACCTCCTGGGCTGTGTGCTGAAAGAGGTCAATTCAAGCTGTTAAAGGGTTAAGGTCAGGGTTAACTGGGTCAGTACCTCCTGGGCTGTGTGCTGAAAGAGGTCAATTCAAGCTGTTAAAGGGTTAAGGTCAGGGTTAACTGGGTCAGTACCTCCTGGGCTGTGTGCTGAAAGAGGTCAATTCAAGCTGTTAAAGGGTTAAGGTCAGGGTTAACTGGGTCAGTACCTCCTGGGCTGTGTGCTGAAAGAGGTCAATTCAAGCTGTTAAAGGGTTAAGGTCAGGGTTAACTGGGTCAGTACCTCCTGGGCTGTGTGCTGAAAGAGGTCAATTCAAGCTGTTAAAGGGTTAAGGTCAGGGTTAACTGGGTCAGTACCTCCTGGGCTGTGTGGTGAAAGAGGTCAATTCAAGCTGTTAAAGGGTTAAGGTCAGGGTTAACTGGGTCAGTACCTCCTGGGCTGTGTGGTGAAAGAGGTCAATTCAAGCTGTTAAAGGGTTAAGGTCAGGGTTAACTGGGTCAGTACCTCCTGGGCTGTGTGGTGAAAGAGGTCAATTCAAGCTGTTAAAGGGTTAAGGTCAGGGTTAACTGGGTCAGTACCTCCTGGGCTGTGTGGTGAAAGAGGTCAATTCAAGCTGTTAAAGGGTTAAGGTCAGGGTTAACTGGGTCAGTACCTCCTGGGCTGTGTGCTGAAAGAGGTCAATTCAAGCTGTTAAAGGGTTAAGGTCAGGGTTAACTGGGTCAGTACCTCCTGGGCTGTGTGCTGAAAGAGGTCAATTCAAGCTGTTAAAGGGTTAAGGTCAGGGTTAACTGGGTCAGTACCTCCTGGGCTGTGTGCTGAAAGAGGTCAATTCAAGCTGTTAAAGGGTTAAGGTCAGGGTTAACTGGGTCAGTACCTCCTGGGCTGTGTGGTGAAAGAGGTCAATTCAAGCTGTTAAAGGGTTAAGGTCAGGGTTAACTGGGTCAGTACCTCCTGGGCTGTGTGCTGAAAGAGGTCAATTCAAGCTGTTAAAGGGTTAAGGTCAGGGTTAACTGGGTCAGTACCTCCTGGGCTGTGTGGTGAAAGAGGTCAATTCAAGCTGTTAAAGGGTTAAGGTCAGGGTTAACTGGGTCAGTACCTCCTGGGCTGTGTGCTGAAAGAGGTCAATTCAAGCTGTTAAAGGGTTAAGGTCAGGGTTAACTGGGTCAGTACCTCCTGGGCTGTGTGCTGAAAGAGGTCAATTCAAGCTGTTAAAGGGTTAAGGTCAGGGTTAACTGGGTCAGTACCTCCTGGGCTGTGTGCTGAAAGAGGTCAATTCAAGCTGTTAAAGGGTTAAGGTCAGGGTTAACTGGGTCAGTACCTCCTGGGCTGTGTGGTGAAAGAGGTCAATTCAAGCTGTTAAAGGGTTAAGGTCAGGGTTAACTGGGTCAGTACCTCCTGGGCTGTGTGCTGAAAGAGGTCAATTCAAGCTGTTAAAGGGTTAAGGTCAGGGTTAACTGGGTCAGTACCTCCTGGGCTGTGTGGTGAAAGAGGTCAATTCAAGCTGTTAAAGGGTTAAGGTCAGGGTTAACTGGGTCAGTACCTCCTGGGCTGTGTGCTGAAAGAGGTCAATCCAAGCTGTTAAAGGGTTAAGGTCAGGGTTAACTGGGTCAGTACCTCCTGGGCTGTGTGGTGAAAGAGGTCAATCCAAGCTGTTAAAGGTCAGCAGAAGAGTGAGGATGTATGTGGTGTGGGAGCAGATGGATGAGGTGGAGACGTTAAGGCGTTGTTTACTCAGTTAAAACATTGTTCGTTTACACAGCGTCTGTCTGGTCTTCTTCTTCTTCTGGATAAAACGTCTCATTAGTGTGGAATCTTTCCTCCACTGCTAGAAACCATTTCCACTTTATTACTAAAACAATCACTGAGCATGAAATGAGATGTTTAAAATAACCCGAAGGTCTGGTTGTACAGTGTGTTCCAGTGTTTAGTATTGTACTAGAGCTGCACTAGCCAGAGAGACAGACAGCCAAGAGACAGTGATGATGTAAAAACCTGCCAGAGAAAACACTTCCTCTGTTGGAGTAGACAAGTCCAAAACAAAGACACTAATGCCAAAGCTAAAGCTTGAACTGCAGAGAGAGGCTGTGTTTCTCTGTTTCTGGTCGGGAACATTCAGCTGATCTGGACACGGAGCTGAGGGAGGGAGGGAGGGAGGGAGGGTGGGTGTGTGGGTGTGTGTGTGTGTGTGTGTGTGTGTGTGTGTGTGTAATCCTCTCAGGGACACCACAGTGCAGTGAGGGTGTCATTGAGATAAGCCCATCTGGTGAGTTAACCTGATATACTTAAGGAGTAGGGAGAGAAGACCCGCCTGCCTCCCTCCCCACCCCTGCCTGCCTCCCTCCCTGCCTGCCTCCCTGCCCCCCTCCCTCCCTGCCTCCCTCCCTCCCTCCCTGCCTGCCTCCCTGCCCCCCTCCCTCCCTGCCTCCCTCCCTGCCCCCCTCCCTCCCTGCCTCCCTCCCTGCCCCCCTCCCTCCCTCCCTACCTCCTCCCTCCCTCCCTGCCTTCCCCCCTCCCTCCCTCCAGATACTGATTACTGAATGTCATGTTTCACTACATCAGATGTAGAGGGAGAGATCTGACAGGACAACACAAACCACTGAGTCTACTACACACACGCGCACACACACGCGCAGACGCGCACACACACACACTCACACACACAGACGCACAAACACAGACGCACAAACACACACACACACACACACACACACACACACACACATACACACACACACACACACACACACAGACGCGCATACACACACACACACACACACAGACGCACACACACAGACGCGCATACACACACACACACACACAGACGCACACACACAGACGCGCACACACACACACTCACACACACAGACGCACAAACACAGACGCACAAACACACACACACACACATACACACACACACACACACGTGCACACACACACACACACTCCCACACAGTAACAGCAAATGGACCACACAATTGGATCAGGGTTTCAGTACACTGACTCTCCCTCTCCCTGGGAGAGACAAGAAAAAACGCTTTAGAGGAGTCTACTGTAAACCTCCACATCAACTGTAAACCTCCACATCAACTGTAAACCTCCACATCAACTCTAAACCTCCACATCAACTGTAAACCTCCACATCAACTGTAAACCTCCACATCAACTGTAAACCTCCACATCAACTGTAAACCTCCACATCAACTCCAAACCTCCACATCCACTGTAAACCTCCACATCCACTGTAAACCTCCACATCCACTGTAAACCTCCAAATCCACTGTAAACCTCCACATCAACTGTAAACCTCCACATCAACTGTAAACCTCCACATCAACTGTAAACCTCCACATCAACTGTAAACCTCCACATCAACTGTAAACCTCCACATCAACTGTAAACCTCCACATCAACTGTAAACCTCCAGATCATCTCTAAACCTCCACATCAACTGTAAACATCCCCATCAACTGTAAACCTCCACATCAACTGTAAACCTCCACATCAACTGTAAACCTCCCCATCAACTCTAAACCTCCACATCAACTCTAAACCTCCACATCAACTGTAAACCTCCACATCAACTGTAAACCTCCCCATCAACTCTAAACCTCCACATCAACTGTAAACCTCCCCATCAACTCTAAACCTCCACATCAACTCTAAACCTCCACATCAACTGTAAACCTCCACATCAACTGTAAACCTCCACATCAACTCTAAACCTCCACATCAACTCTAAACCTCCACATCAACTCTAAACCTCCACATCAACTGTAAACCTCCACATCAACTCTAAACCTCCACATCAACTGTAAACCTCCAGATCAACTGTAAACCTCCACATCAACTGTAAACCTCCACATCAACTGTAAACATCCACATCAACTCTACCATCAGGCCTTTTACACATCACTGAGCCGCTAAAAAGCCCTTCTCAGCTCAAGTCATGAAAAATTCAAGGCTGAAATCATTAGAGAAAGGAAGTAGGGGTTTTCTACCACAGACATCAGTGCTGCTCTTAAGTGCTGCTGCAGCAAACTGGATATAACGATCGACAATGAAAGACTGAATGCAGAGTAGAGAGACTCGCTGTGTCTTACTACAGATGGGAAGGTAACAGAGACAGAGAGGTGGACTGTCCTGTGTTTTACTACAGAAGGGAAAGTAACAGAGACAGAGAGGTGGACTGTCCTGTGTTTTACTACAGAAGGGAAGGTAACAGAGACAGAGAGGTGGACTGTCCTGTGTTTTACTACAGAAGGGAAGGTAACAGAAACAGAGAGGTGGACTGTCCTGTGTTTTACTACAGATGGGAAGGTAACAGAGACAGAGAGGTGGACTGTCCTGTGTTTTACTACAGAAGGGAAGGTAACAGAGACAGAGAGGTGGACTGTCCTGTGTTTTACTACAGAAGGGAAGGTAACAGAGACAGAGAGGTGGACTGTCCTGTGTTTTACTACAGAAGGGAAGGTAACAGAGACAGAGAGGTGGACTGTCCTGTGTTTTACTACAGAAGGGAAGGTAACAGAGACAGAGAGGTGGACTGTCCTGTGTTTTACTACAGAAGGGAAGGTAATAGAGACAGAGAGGTGGACTGTCCTGTGTTTTACTACAGAAGGGAAGGTAACAGAGACAGAGAGGTGGACTGTCCTGTGTTTTACTACAGAAGGGAAGATAACAGAGAGGTGGACTGTCCTGTGTTTTACTACAGAAGGGAAGGTAACAGAGACAGAGAGGTAGACTGTCCTGTGTTTTACTACAGAAGGGAAGGTAACAGAGACAGAGAGGTAGACTGTCCTGTGTTTTACTACAGAAGGAAAGGTAACAGAGACAGAGAGGTGGACTGTCCTGTGTTTTACTACAGAAGGGAAGGTAACAGAGACAGAGAGGTGGACTGTCCTGTGTTTTACTACAGAAGGTAACAGAGACAGAGAGGTGGACTGTCCTGTGTTTTACTACAGAAGGGAAGGTAACAGAGACAGAGAGGTAGACTGTCCTGTGTTTTACTACAGAAGGAAAGGTAACAGAGACAGAGAGGTGGACTGTCCTGTGTTTTACTACAGAAGGGAAGGTAACAGAGACAGAGAGGTGGACTGTCCTGTGTTTTACTACAGAAGGAAAGGTAACAGAGACAGAGAGGTGGACTGTCCTGTGTTTTACTACAGAAGGGAAGGTAACAGAGACAGAGAGGTGGACTGTCCTGTGTTTTACTACAGAAGGTAACAGAGACAGAGAGGTGGACTGTCCTGTGTCTTACTACAGAAGGGAAGATAACAGAGACAGAGAGGTGGACTGTCCTGTGTCTTACTACAGAAGGGAAGGTAACAGAGACAGAGAGGTGGACTGTCCTGTGTTTTACTACAGAAGGGAAGGTAACAGAGACAGAGAGGTGGACTGTCCTGTGTTTTACTACAGAAGGGAAGGTAACAGAGACAGAGAGGTGGACTGTCCTGTGTTTTACTACAGAAGGGAAGGTAACAGAGACAGAGAGGTGGACTGTCCTGTGTTTTACTACAGAAGGGAAGGTAATAGAGACAGAGAGGTGGACTGTCCTGTGTTTTACTACAGAAGGGAAGGTAACAGAGACAGAGAGGTGGACTGTCCTGTGTTTTACTACAGAAGGGAAGATAACAGAGAGGTGGACTGTCCTGTGTTTTACTACAGAAGGGAAGGTAACAGAGACAGAGAGGTAGACTGTCCTGTGTTTTACTACAGAAGGGAAGGTAACAGAGACAGAGAGGTAGACTGTCCTGTGTTTTACTACAGAAGGGAAGGTAACAGAGACAGAGAGGTAGACTGTCCTGTGTTTTACTACAGAAGGAAAGGTAACAGAGACAGAGAGGTGGACTGTCCTGTGTTTTACTACAGAAGGGAAGGTAACAGAGACAGAGAGGTGGACTGTCCTGTGTTTTACTACAGAAGGTAACAGAGACAGAGAGGTGGACTGTCCTGTGTCTTACTACAGAAGGGAAGATAACAGAGACAGAGAGGTGGACTGTCCTGTGTCTTACTACAGAAGGGAAGGTAACAGAGACAGAGAGATGGACTGTCCTGTGTTTTACTACAGAAGGGAAGGTAACAGAGACAGAGAGGTGGACTGTCCTGTGTCTTACTACAGAAGGGAAGGTAACAGAGACAGAGAGATGGACTGTCCTGTGTTTTACTACAGAAGGGAAGGTAACAGAGACAGAGAGGTGGACTGTCCTGTGTTTTACTACAGAAGGGAAGATAACAGAGACAGAGAGGTGGACTGTCCTGTGTTTTACTACAGAAGGGAAGGTAACAGAGACAGAGAGATGGACTGTCCTGTGTTTTACTACAGAAGGGAAGGTAACAGAGACAGAGACAGAATGAAGCAATATATTTACACTATCATACCCTGTAGAATGAAGCAACAGTAGTATGGACAGAACTTAGTTGATAGTAAATCGGTTGTGTCAGGGTGGTAGAGTGTCAGGGTGGTAGAGTGGTAGAGTGTCAGGGTGGTATAGTGTCAGGGTGGTAGAGTGTCAGGGTGGTAGAGTGTCAGGGTGGTAGAGTGTCAGGGTGGTAGAGTGGTAGAGTGTCAGAGTGGTAGAGTGTCAGGGTGGTATAGTGGTAGTGTCAGGGTGGTATAGTGGTAGAGTGTCAGGGTGGTATAGTGGTAGAGTGTCAGGGTGGTAGAGTGTCAGGGTGGTAGAGTGGTAGAGTGTCAGGGTGGTAGAGTGGTAGAGTGTCAGGGTGGTATATTGTCAGGGTGGTAGAGTGTCAGGGTGGTATAGTGGTAGAGTGGTAGAGTGTCAGGGTGGTATAGTGGTAGAGTGTCAGGGTGGTAGAGTGGTATAGTGTCAGGGTGGTAGAGTGTCAGGGTGGTAGAGTGGTATAGTGTCAGGGTGGTAGAGTGTCAGGGTGGTAGAGTGTCAGGGTGGTATAGTGGTAGAGTGTCAGGGTGGTAGAGTGTCAGGGTGGTATAGTGGTAGAGTGTCAGGGTGGTAGAGTGTCAGGGTGGTAGAGTGGTAGAGTGTCAGGGTGGTAGAGTGTCAGGGTGGTAGAGTGGTAGAGTGTCAGGGTGGTAGAGTGTCAGGGTGGTAGAGTGGTATAGTGTCAGGGTGGTAGAGTGTCAGGGTGGTAGAGTGTCAGAGTGTCAGGGTGGTATAGTGGTAGAGTGTCAGGGTGGTAGAGTGTCAGGGTGGTAGAGTGGTAGAGTGGTATAGTGGTAGAGTGTCAGGGTGGTATAGTGTCAGGGTGGTATAGTGTCAGGGTGGTAGAGTGTCAGGGTGGTAGAGTGTCAGGGTGGTATAGTGTCAGGGTGGTAGAGTGGTATAGTGTCAGGGTGGTAGAGTGGTAGAGTGTCAGGGTGGTAGAGTGGTAGAGTGTCAGGGTGGTAGAGTGGTAGAGTGTCAGGGTGGTATAGTGTCAGGGTGGTAGAGTGTCAGGGTGGTAGAGTGTCAGGGTGGTAGAGTGTCAGGGTGGTAGAGTGTCAGGGTGGTAGAGTGGTAGAGTGTCAGGGTGGTAGAGTGGTAGAGTGTCAGGGTGGTAGAGTGGTAGAGTGTCAGGGTGGTATAGTGGTAGAGTGTCAGGGTGGTAGAGTGTCAGGGTGGTATAGTGTCAGGGTGGTAGAGTGGTAGAGTGGTATAGTGGTAGAGTGTCAGGGTGGTATAGTGTCAGGGTGGTATAGTGTCAGGGTGGTAGAGTGTCAGGGTGGTATAGTGTCAGGGTGGTAGAGTGGTATAGTGGTAGAGTGGTATAGTGGTAGAGTGTCAGGGTGGTATAGTGTCAGGGTGGTATAGTGTCAGGGTGGTAGAGTGTCAGGGTGGTATAGTGTCAGGGTGGTAGAGTGGTAGAGTGTCAGGGTGGTAGAGTGGTAGAGTGTCAGGGTGGTAGAGTGGTAGAGTGTCAGGGTGGTATAGTGGTAGAGTGTCAGGGTGGTAGAGTGGTAGAGTGTCAGGGTGGTATAGTGTCAGGGTGGTAGAGTGGTAGAGTGGTATAGTGGTAGAGTGTCAGGGTGGTATAGTGTCAGGGTGGTATAGTGTCAGGGTGGTAGAGTGGTAGAGTGTCAGGGTGGTATAGTGTCAGAGTGTCAGGGTGGTATAGTGTCAGGGTGGTAGAGTGTCAGGGTGGTAGAGTGGTATAGTGTCAGGGTGGTAGAGTGTCAGGGTGGTAGAGTGGTAGAGTGTCAGGGTGGTAGAGTGGTAGAGTGTCAGGGTGGTAGAGTGTCAGGGTGGTAGAGTGTCAGGGTGGTAGAGTGTCAGGGTGGTAGAGTGGTAGAGTGTCAGGGTGGTATAGTGGTAGAGTGTCAGAGTGGTAGAGTGGTAGAGTGTCAGGGTGGTAGAGTGTCAGGGTGGTATAGTGTCAGGGTGGTAGAGTGGTAGAGTGTCAGGGTGGTATAGTGGTAGAGTGTCAGAGTGGTATAGTGGTAGAGTGTCAGGGTGGTAGAGTGATATAGTGTCAGGGTGGTAGAGTGGTAGAGTGTCAGGGTGGTAGAGTGATAGAGTGGTATAGTGTCAGGGTGGTAGAGTGGTAGAGTGTCAGGGTGGTAGAGTGGTAGAGTGTCAGGGTGGTAGAGTGTCAGGGTGGTAGAGTGTCAGGGTGGTAGAGTGGTAGAGTGTCAGGGTGGTAGAGTGGTATAGTGTCAGGGTGGTAGAGTGGTAGAGTGTCAGGGTGGTAGAGTGGTATAGTGTCAGGGTGGTAGAGTGGTAGAGTGTCAGGGTGGTAGAGTGGTAGAGTGTCAGGGTGGTAGAGTGTCAGAGTGGTAGAGTGTCAGAGTGGTAGAGTGTCAGAGTGGTAGAGTGTCAGGGTGGTAGAGTGTCAGGGTGGTAGAGTGTCAGGGTGGTAGAGTGGTAGAGTGTCAGGGTGGTATAGTGTCAGAGTGGTATAGTGTCAGGGTGGTATAGTGGTAGAGTGTCAGGGTGGTAGAGTGGTATAGTGGTAGAGTGGTAGAGTGTCAGGGTGGTAGAGTGTCAGGGTGGTAGAGTGGTATAGTGTCAGAGTGGTAGAGTGTCAGGGTGGTAGAGTGGTATAGTGTCAGGGTGGTAGAGTGGTATAGTGTCAGGGTGGTAGAGTGGTATAGTGTCAGGGTGGTAGAGTGTCAGGGTGGTATAGTGGTAGAGTGGTAGATTGGTAGAGTGTCAGGGTGGTATAGTGTCAGAGTGTCAGGGTGGTAGAGTGGTAGAGTGTCAGGGTGGTAGAGTGGTAGAGTGTCAGGGTGGTAGAGTGGTAGAGTGTCAGGGTGGTATAGTGGTAGAGTGTCAGGGTGGTAGAGTGGTAGAGTGTCAGGGTGGTATAGTGTCAGGGTGGTAGAGTGGTAGAGTGGTATAGTGGTAGAGTGTCAGGGTGGTATAGTGTCAGGGTGGTATAGTGTCAGGGTGGTAGAGTGGTAGAGTGTCAGGGTGGTATAGTGTCAGAGTGTCAGGGTGGTATAGTGTCAGGGTGGTAGAGTGTCAGGGTGGTAGAGTGGTATAGTGTCAGGGTGGTAGAGTGTCAGGGTGGTAGAGTGGTAGAGTGTCAGGGTGGTAGAGTGGTAGAGTGTCAGGGTGGTAGAGTGTCAGGGTGGTAGAGTGTCAGGGTGGTAGAGTGTCAGGGTGGTAGAGTGGTAGAGTGTCAGGGTGGTATAGTGGTAGAGTGTCAGAGTGGTAGAGTGGTAGAGTGTCAGGGTGGTAGAGTGTCAGGGTGGTATAGTGTCAGGGTGGTAGAGTGGTAGAGTGTCAGGGTGGTATAGTGGTAGAGTGTCAGAGTGGTATAGTGGTAGAGTGTCAGGGTGGTAGAGTGGTATAGTGTCAGGGTGGTAGAGTGGTAGAGTGTCAGGGTGGTAGAGTGATAGAGTGGTATAGTGTCAGGGTGGTAGAGTGGTAGAGTGTCAGGGTGGTAGAGTGGTAGAGTGTCAGGGTGGTAGAGTGTCAGGGTGGTAGAGTGGTAGAGTGTCAGGGTGGTAGAGTGGTATAGTGTCAGGGTGGTAGAGTGGTAGAGTGTCAGGGTGGTAGAGTGGTATAGTGTCAGGGTGGTAGAGTGGTAGAGTGTCAGGGTGGTAGAGTGGTAGAGTGTCAGGGTGGTAGAGTGTCAGAGTGGTAGAGTGTCAGAGTGGTAGAGTGTCAGAGTGGTAGAGTGTCAGGGTGGTAGAGTGTCAGGGTGGTAGAGTGTCAGGGTGGTAGAGTGGTAGAGTGTCAGGGTGGTATAGTGTCAGAGTGGTATAGTGTCAGGGTGGTATAGTGGTAGAGTGTCAGGGTGGTAGAGTGGTATAGTGGTAGAGTGGTAGAGTGTCAGGGTGGTAGAGTGTCAGGGTGGTAGAGTGGTATAGTGTCAGAGTGGTAGAGTGTCAGGGTGGTAGAGTGGTATAGTGTCAGGGTGGTAGAGTGGTATAGTGTCAGGGTGGTAGAGTGGTATAGTGTCAGGGTGGTAGAGTGTCAGGGTGGTATAGTGGTAGAGTGGTAGATTGGTAGAGTGTCAGGGTGGTATAGTGTCAGAGTGTCAGGGTGGTAGAGTGGTAGAGTGTCAGGGTGGTAGAGTGGTAGAGTGTCAGGGTGGTAGAGTGGTAGAGTGTCAGGGTGGTAGAGTGTCAGGGTGGTAGAGTGGTACGATGTCAGGGTGGTAGAGTGGTATAGTGGTAGAGCGTGAGGGTGGACACAGTCACACTCACCTTGCCTCCTTTGTCTGTGCTGTAGAGCTGCATGCACAGAGAGGCAGAGAGGAGAGGGGGAACAAGAGGAGAGAAGACAAGACAAGAGAAGAGAAGAGCATGTTGAGTTAGAGACAGGTTGAGGAGAGCAGGGCTGATGGGAAATAACCAGACAGTATCAAGGTTAAAGGAAATAACCAGACAGTACCATGGTTAAAGGAAATAACCAGACAGTCCCATTGGTTAAAGGAAATAACCAGACAGTACCATTGGTTAAAGGAAATAACCAGACAGTACCATTGGTTAAAGGAAATAACCAGACAGACCATGGTTAAAGGAAATAACCAGACAGAACTAAGGTTAAAGGAAATACCCAGACAGTACCATGGTTAAAGGAAATAACCAGACAGTACCACGGTTAAAGGAAATAACCAGACAGTATCATGGTTATAGGAAATAACCAGACAGTATCATGGTTAAAGGAAATAACCAGACAGTACCATGGTTATAGGAAATAACCAGACAGTACCACGGTTAAAGGAAATAACCAGACAGTATCATGGTTAAAGGAAATAACCAGACAGTATCATGGTTAAAGGAAATAACCAGACAGACCATGGTTAAAGGAAATAACCAGACAGTATCATGGTTAAAGGAAATAACCAGACAGTACCATGGTTATAGGAAATAACCAGACAGTACCATGGTTAAAGGAAATAACCAGACAGTATCATGGTTAAAGGAAATAACCAGACATTACCGTGGTTAAAGGAAATAACCAGACAGTACCACGGTTAAAGGAAATAACCAGACAGACCATGGTTAAAGGAAATAACCAGACAGTATCATGGTTAAAGGAAATAACCAGACAGTACTAATGTTAAAGGAAATAACCAGACAGACCATGGTTAAAGGAAATAACCAGACAGTACCATGGTTATAGGAAATAACCAGACAGTACCATGGTTAAAGGAAATAACCAGACAGTATCATGGTTATAGGAAATAACCAGACAGTATCATGGTTATAGGAAATAACCAGACAGTACTAATGTTAAAGGAAATAACCAGACAGGATCATGGTTAAAGGAAATAACCAGACAGTACCATGGTTATAGGAAATAACCAGACAGTACTAATGTTAAAGGAAATAACCAGACAGGATCATGGTTAAAGGAAATAACCAGACAGTATCATGGTTAAGGGAAATAACCAGACAGTACTAATGTTAAAGGAAATAACCAGACAGTACCATGGTTAAAGGAAATAACCAGACAGACCATGGTTAAAGGAAATAACCAGACAGTACTAATGTTAAAGGAAATAACCAGACAGTACTAATGTTAAAGGAAATAACCAGACAGTATCATGGTTAAGGGAAATAACCAGACAGTACCATGGTTAAAGGAAATAACCAGACAGTACTAATGTTAAAGGAAATAACCAGACAGTACCATGGTTAAAGGAAATAACCAGACAGTACCATGGTTATAGGAAATAACCAGACAGTACCATGGTTAAAGGAAATAACCAGACAGTATCATGGTTAAAGGAAATAACCAGACAGTACCATGGTTATAGGAAATAACCAGACAGTACCATGGTTAAAGGAAATAACCAGACAGTATCATGGTTAAAGGAAATAACCAGACATTACCGTGGTTAAAGGAAATAACCAGACAGTACCACGGTTAAAGGAAATAACCAGACAGACCATGGTTAAAGGAAATAACCAGACAGTATCATGGTTAAAGGAAATAACCAGACAGTACTAATGTTAAAGGAAATAACCAGACAGACCATGGTTAAAGGAAATAACCAGACAGTACCATGGTTATAGGAAATAACCAGACAGTACCATGGTTAAAGGAAATAACCAGACAGTATCATGGTTATAGGAAATAACCAGACAGTATCATGGTTATAGGAAATAACCAGACAGTATCATGGTTATAGGAAATAACCAGACAGTACTAATGTTAAAGGAAATAACCAGACAGGATCAGGGTTAAAGGAAATAACCAGACAGTATCATGGTTAAGGGAAATAACCAGACAGTACTAATGTTAAAGGAAATAACCAGACAGTACCGTGGTTAAAGGAAATAACCAGACAGTACTAATGTTAAAGGAAATAACCAGACAGTACTAATGTTAAAGGAAATAACCAGACAGTATCATGGTTAAGGGAAATAACCAGACAGTACCGTGGTTAAAGGAAATAACCAGACAGTATCATGGTTAAGGGAAATAACCAGACAGTACCACGGTTAAAGGAAATAACCAGACAGTACTAATGTTAAAGGAAATAACCAGACAGTACCATGGTTAAAGGAAATAACCAGACAGTACCATGGTTATAGGAAATAACCAGACAGTACCATGGTTAAAGGGCTGATTGGACTAGGAGACGCTACAAGAAGAAAACTATCTGGATGTTAATCAGGGGTGGGCAATCTTATCCACAATGGGTCAGTGCGGGTGCAGGCTTTGGCTCCAGCCAAGCAGTAACACAACTAATTAAATTCATCACAGGGTGTTTCTCAAAATGCATACTACCGTGCTCCGAGTAAGCAAATTGGAGCACGGGAGGGTTGGAATATCAATGTACACGAAACGCAGGGTTCGTACAGACAGTGGCAAGTCAAAGCCAAGGACTTTCAAATACTTTTTACAAGCACTAATATATATTTTTAAGGACCGTCAATTTGCAACAGTTCCTATTATGCAATTGTTTCTAGTCGCCACCAGATGGCAGTAGATCACCATAACCTAACTTACTATTCATCACCATCTTACAAGATCTACTCAATAACACGTGTTTCACTACTTATTTACTACATTAATGAGTGGTAAGTCAGTACTGATGATGCTGACCGATTTCCTTATATGACCTGTAACTCAGTAAAATCTTTGAAATTGTTGCGTTTATATTTTTGTTCAGTGTACATGACAATAATATTACATTGTCTTTATATTTCACAAAATGTTAGGTCCCACAGGCTGTCCCAACATATAATGACATGACAGTTCATTCTGTGCAGCACGATAGTATGCATATTGAGAAACACCCAGTGACTCAGGGGAGCACGGTAGTGGCATATTGAGAAACACCCAGTGACTCAGGAGAGCACGGTAGTATGCATATTGAGAAACACCCAGTGACTCAGGGGAGCACGGTAGTATGCATATTGAGAAACACCCAGTGACCCAGGGGAGCACGGTAGTGTGCATATTGAGAAACACCCAGTGACTCAGGGGAGCACGGTAGTACGCTTATTGAGAAACACCCAGTGACTCAGGAAAACACGGTAGTATGCATATTGAGAAACACCCAGTGACTCAGAGGGGCACGGTAGTATTCATATTGAGAAACACCCAGGGGAGCACAGTAGTATGCATATTGAGAAACACCCAGTGACTCAGGAGAACACGGTAGGGTGCATATTGAGAAACACCCAGTGACTCAGGAGAGCACGGTAGTATGCATATTGAGAAACACCCAGTGACTCAGGAGAGCACGGTAGTATGCATATTGAGAAACACCCAGTGACTCAGGAGAGCACGGTAGTATGCATATTGAGAAACACCCAGTGACTCAGGAGAGCACAGTAGTATGCATATTGAGAAACACCCAGTGACTCAGGGGAGCACGGTAGTATGCATATTGAGAAACACCCAGTGACTCAGGAGAGCACGGTAGTGGCATATTGAGAAACACCCAGTGACTCAGGAGAGCACGGTAGTATGCATATTGAGAAACACCCAGTGACTCAGGGGAGCACGGTAGTATGCTTATTGAGAAACACCCAGTGACTCAGGGGAGCACGGTAGTATGCTTATTGAGAAACACCCACGGTCTTCAATAAAGACTTAATTAGTAAAAATCTGCTGTGTTACTGCTTTGGCTGCACCTACATCAGCCCTTTACAGAGTAAAGGGGAAATGAATGGGAGATAGAGGGAAAGTAAAGGTAGAGGATAGCAAGCATAGCTACTAGACAGGGAAAAACACACTGATAGAGGATAGCATAGTTACTAGACAGGGAGAAGAACACTGATAGAGGATAGCATAGTTACTAGACAGGGAGAAGAACACTGATAGAGGATAGCATAGTTACTAGACAGGGAGACACGGGGAGAAGAACACTGATAGAGGATAGCATAGTTACTAGACAGGGAGACACGGGGAGAAGAACACTGATAGAGGATAGCATAGCTACTAGACAGGGAGAAGAACACTGATAGAGGATAGCATAGCTACTAGACAGGGAGAAGAACACTGATAGAGGATAGCATAGCTACTAGACAGGGAGAAGAACACTGATAGAGGATAGCATAGTTACTAGACAGGGAGGAGAACACTGATAGAGGATAGCATAGTTACTAGACAGGGAGGAGAACACTGATAGAGGATAGCATAGTTACTAGACAGGGAGACACGGGGAGAAGAACACTGATAGAGGATAGCATAGCTACTAGACAGGGAGAAGAACACTGATAGAGGATAGCATAGCTACTAGACAGGGAGAAGAACACTGATAGAGGATAGCATAGCTACTAGACAGGGAGAAGAACACTGATAGAGGATAGCATAGTTACTAGACAGGGAGAAGAACACTGATAGAGGATAGCATAGTTACTAGACAGGGAGAAGAACACTGATAGAGGATAGCATAGTTACTAGACAGGGAGAAGAACACTGATAGAGGATAGCATAGCTACTAGACAGGGAGAAGAACACTGATAGAGGATAGCATAGTTACTAGACAGGGAGAAGAACACTGATAGAGGATAGCATAGTTACTAGACAGGGAGAAGAACACTGATAGAGGATAGCATAGCTACTAGACAGGGAGAAGAACACTGATAGAGGATAGCATAGTTACTAGACAGGGAGACACAGGGAGAAGAACACTGATAGAGGATAGCATAGTTACTAGACAGGGAGACACGGGGAGAAGAACACTGATAGAGGATAGCATAGTTACTAGACAGGGAGAAGAACACTGATAGAGGATAGCATAGTTACTAGACAGGGAGAAGAACACTGATAGAGGATAGCATAGTTACTAGACAGGGAGAAGAACACTGATAGAGGATAGCATAGTTACTAGACAGGGAGAAGAACACTGATAGAGGATAGCATAGCTACTAGACAGGGAGAAGAACACTGATAGAGGATAGCATAGCTACTAGACAGGGAGAAGAACACTGATAGAGGATAGCATAGCTACTAGACAGGGAGGACAACACACTGATAGAGGATAGCATAGTTACTAGACAGGGAGAAGAACACTGATAGAGGATAGCATAGTTACTAGACAGGGAGGAGAACACTGATAGAGGATAGCATAGTTACTAGACAGGGAGGAGAACACTGATAGAGGATAGCATAGTTACTAGACAGGGAGACACGGGGAGAAGAACACTGATAGAGGATAGCATAGCTACTAGACAGGGAGAAGAACACTGATAGAGGATAGCATAGCTACTAGACAGGGAGAAGAACACTGATAGAGGATAGCATAGCTACTAGACAGGGAGAAGAACACTGATAGAGGATAGCATAGTTACTAGACAGGGAGAAGAACACTGATAGAGAATAGCATAGTTACTAGACAGGGAGAAGAACACTGATAGAGGATAGCATAGCTACTAGACAGGGAGATACATTTCAGAGGACAGGTCTATATAGGACTAGGATGATAGTATTAATAACCAAGCTGTACCTTGTCCACACAGTCATCGAAGAAGGCCAAGCTGGCGTCTTTGTCTGAGACGAAGGAGCACTCCTCTATGAATCTGATGAACATCTGAGTCTTGGTCATCAGGGAGTAGAACTTCTGGTGGGACCGGTCTCTGCTCTTCAGGAACCCTACAGAACATTACAACCATATGAGAAAGCTAAAAAGATACAGTAGAACTTCTGGTGGGACCGGTCTCTGCTCTTCAGGGTTCCTGAAGAGGACGGTTGGGGAGGGAGAAACGGAACATTTGTGGTTCACTGCTAGGTATATCTGGTAAAATAGGTTTAGGGTCTTGGAACCTTGACCATGAAGCACAATGCTTTATTATTATTTATTTGAACCTTTATTTAACCAGGTGAGTCCTTATTTAACCAGGTGAGCCTTTAATTAACCAGGTAAGTCTGTATTTAACTAGGTAAGTCTTTATTTAACCAGGTAAGTCTTTATTTAACTAGGTAAGTCTTGATTTAACCAGGTAAGTCTTTATTTTAACTAGGTAAGTCTTGATTTAACCAGGTAAGTCTTTATTTTAACTAGGTAAGTCTTGATTTAACCAGGTAAGTCTTTATTTTAACTAGGTAAGTCTTGATTTAACCAGGTGAGTCCTTATTTAACCAGGTGAGCCTTTAATTAACCAGGTAAGTCTGTATTTAACCAGGTAAGTCTTTATTTAACCAGGTAAGTCTTTATTTAACTAGGTAAGTCTTTATTTTAACTAGGTAAGTCTTTATTTAACCAGGTAAGTCTTTATTTTAACTAGGTAAGTCTTGATTTAACCAGGTAAGTCTTGATTTAACCAGGTAAGTCTTTATTTAACTAGGTAAGTCTTGATTTAACCAGGTAAGTCTTTGAGAACACATTCTCTTTTACAATAACGACGGATGTACCTGAGCTAGGCACAGTCGTGCAGGTAATATAACACATGGCCAATCTAAGGTGCAAAACAGGGAAGTGACTTCCTTAAGTGTTAAACCCAGCTGACCTGACTAACAGCTGACCTGACTAACAGCTGACCTGACTAACAGCTGACCTGACTAACAGCTGACCTGACTAACAGCTGACCTGACTAACAGCTGACCTGACTAACAACTGAACTGACTAACAGCTGACCTGACTAACAACTGACTAACAGCTGACCTGACTAACAGCTGACTAACAGCTGACCTGACTAGCAGCTGCCCTGACTAACAACTGACCTGACTAACAGCTGATCTGACTAACAGCTGACCTGACTAACAGCTGACCTGACTAACAGCTGACCTGACTAACAGCTGACCTGACTAACAGCTGACCTGTCTAACAGCTGACCTGACTAACAGCTGACCTGACTAGCAGCTGACCTGACTAACAGCTGACCTGACTAACAACTGACCTGACTAACAGCTGACCTGACTAACAGCTGACCTGACTAACAGCTGACCTAACTAACAGCTGACCTGACTAACAGCTGACCTGACTAACAGCTGACCTGACTAGCAGCTGACCTGACTAGCAGCTGACCTGACTAGCAGCTGACCTGACTAACAGCTGACCTGACTAACAGCTGACCTGACTAGCAGCTGACCTGACTAACAGCTGACCTGACTAGCAGCTGACCTGACTAACAACTGACCTGACTAACAGCTGACCTGACTAGCAGCTGACCAACAGCTGACCTGACTAACAACTGACCTGACTAACAGCTGACCTGACTAACAGCTGACCAACAGCTGACCTGACTAACAACTGACCTGACTAACAACTGACCTGACTAGCAGCTGACCTGACTAACAGCTGACCTGACTAACAGCTGACCAACAGCTGACCTGACTAACAGCTGACCTGACTAACAGCTGACCCGACTAACAACTGACCTGACTAACAGCTGACCTGACTAGCAGCTGACCTGACTAACAACTGACCTGACTAACAACTGACCTGACTAACAACTGACCTGACTAACAGCTGCCCTGACTAACAGCTGCCCTGACTAACAGCTGACCTGACTAACAGCTGACTAGCAGCTGACCTGACTAACAGCTGACCTGACTAACAGCTGACCTGACTAACAACTGACCTGACTAGCAGCTGACCTGACTAACAGCTGACCTGACTAGCAGCTGACCTGACTAACAGCTGACCTGACTAACAGCTGACCTGACTAACAGCTGACCTGACTAACAGCTGACCTGACTAGCAGCTGACCTGACTAACAGCTGACCTGACTAGCAGCTGACCTGACTAACAACTGACCTGACTAACAGCTGACCTGACTAGCAGCTGACCAACAGCTGACCTGACTAACAACTGACCTGACTAACAGCTGACCTGACTAACAGCTGACCAACAGCTGACCTGACTAACAACTGACCTGACTAACAACTGACCTGACTAGCAGCTGACCTGACTAACAGCTGACCTGACTAACAGCTGACCAACAGCTGACCTGACTAACAGCTGACCTGACTAACAGCTGACCAACAGCTGACCTGACTAACAACTGACCTGACTAACAACTGACCTGACTAACAACTGACCTGACTAACAACTGACCTGACTAACAGCTGACTAACAGCTGACCTGACTAACAGCTGCCCTGACTAACAGCTGACCTGACTAACAGCTGACTAGCAGCTGACCTGACTAACAGCTGACCTGACTAACAGCTGACCTGACTAACAACTGACCTGACTAGCAGCTGACCTGACTAACAGCTGACCTGACTAACAGCTGATCTGACTAACAGCTGACCTGACTAACAGCTGACCTGACTAACAGCTGACCTGACTAACAGCTGCCCTGACTAACAGTTGACCTGACTAACAGCTGACCTGACTAACAGCTGACTAACAACTGACCTGACTAACAGCTGATCTGACTAACAGCTGACCTGACTAACAGCTGACCTGACTAACAGCTGACCTGACTAACAGCTGACCTGACTAACAGCTGCCCTGACTAACAGCTGACTAACAGCTGCCCTGACTAACAGCTGACTAACAACTGACCTGACTAACAGCTGATCTGACTAACAGCTGATCTGACTAACAGCTGACCTGACTAACAGCTGACCTGACTAACAGCTGACCTGACTAACAGCTGACCCGACTAACAGCTGACCCGACTAACAGCTGACCTGACTAACAGCTGACCTGACTAACAACTGACCTGACTAACAGCTGACCTGACTAACAGCTGACCTGACTAACAGCTGACTAACAGCTGACTAACAGCTGACCTGACTAGCAGCTGACCTGACTAGCAGCTGACCTGACTAACAGCTGACCTGACTAACAGCTGACCTGACTAACAGCTGACCTGACTAACAGCTGACCTGACTAACAGCTGACTAACAGCTGACTAACAGCTGACCTGACTAGCAGCTGACCTGACTAGCAGCTGACCTGACTAACAGCTGACCTGACTAACAGCTGACCTGACTAACAGCTGATCTGACTGACAGCTGCCCTGACTGACAACTGATCTGACTAACAGCTGCCCTGACTAACAGCTGACCTGACTAACAGCTGACCTGACTAACAGCTGACTAACAACTGACCTGACTAACAGCTGATCTGACTAACAGCTGACCTGACTAACAGCTGACCTGACTAACAGCTGACCTGACTAACAGCTGACCTGACTAACAGCTGCCCTGACTAACAGCTGACTAACAGCTGCCCTGACTAACAGCTGACTAACAACTGACCTGACTAACAGCTGATCTGACTAACAGCTGATCTGACTAACAGCTGACCTGACTAACAGCTGACCTGACTAACAGCTGACCTGACTAACAGCTGACCCGACTAACAGCTGACCCGACTAACAGCTGACCTGACTAACAGCTGACCTGACTAACAACTGACCTGACTAACAGCTGACCTGACTAACAGCTGACCTGACTAACAGCTGACTAACAGCTGACTAACAGCTGACCTGACTAGCAGCTGACCTGACTAGCAGCTGACCTGACTAACAGCTGACCTGACTAACAGCTGACCTGACTAACAGCTGACCTGACTAACAGCTGACCTGACTAACAGCTGACTAACAGCTGACTAACAGCTGACCTGACTAGCAGCTGACCTGACTAGCAGCTGACCTGACTAACAGCTGACCTGACTAACAGCTGACCTGACTAACAGCTGATCTGACTGACAGCTGCCCTGACTGACAACTGATCTGACTAACAGCTGACCTGACTAACAGCTGATCTGACAGCTGACCTGCGGGACAGACAGGGCCAGGGGGAGTGAGGAGGATGGTTGGTCATTGGCTCACACTGCAGTCATGGAGGCCAAGCTTTGTGTTGTTGTGGGTCCCTACAGTAATACTAATGGACAGCTATTTAGTGCATTACTTTTGACCAGGACCCGTAGCCAAGGACAAACCCTGTCCTAGTCCTTGGCTTCTCTCCTTGGCTACGGGATGAGAGCCCCATCCCATCCTTGGCTACGGGTCCTGGTCAAAAGTAATGCACTAAATAGGGGATAGGGTGCCATTTGGGATGAAGCCCTTGGCTACGGCTATCAGTCTTTAACAATAAAGGACCGTCTGACTAGTTACCCACAGGAGATGAGAGCCCCATCCCAGTCCAGACTCAACTCTATCAGGTGTGGTATTAGCCAGCTTCAACGGGCCCCAGTCCAGACTCAACTCTATCAGGTGTGGTATTAGCCAGCTTCAACGGGCCCCAGTCCAGACTCAACTCTATCAGGTGTGGTATTAGCCAGCTTCAACGGGCCTCAGTCCAGACTCAACTCTATCAGGTGTGGTATTAGCCAGCTTCAACGGGCCCCAGTCCAGACTCAACTCTATCAGGTGTGGTATTAGCCAGCTTCAACGGGCCTCAGTCCAGACTCAACTCTATCAGGTGTGGTATTAGCCAGCTTCAACGGGCCCCAGTCCAGACTCAACTCTATCAGGTGTGGTATTAGCCAGCTTTAGTTATTTTTCATAATGTAGTTATTTTAAACCTTTTCTCAATAGGGGGGCGCCATTTCGACTTTGTAAAAAAACGTTCCCAAATTAAACTGCCTCGTACTCAATTCTTGCTCGTACAATATGCATATTATTATTACTATTGGATAGAAAACACTCTCTAGTTTCTAAAACCCTTTGAATTATATCTGTGAGTAAAACAGAACTCATTTTGCAGCAAACTTCCTGTCAGGAAGTGAGAAATCTGAAATCGGGCACTCTGTTCCAGGGTCAGTTTATTAATTTGCATGTAATCTATGGGTCGACATGCACTGCATACGCCTTCCCCTAGATGTCAGTAAGCAGTGAGAATTGGAATGGGGTGTCTAGGTAGATCTGAGGCCGTACAAAAGCTCTTTGAACCGGGTGTGCAGTCTTTTCAACGTTCGTCATGGCGCAAGACAGACCTCAGGATTGCATTCTGAAAAGCTCTCGTTATAGGCGTTAGACATATCCGGCTCTGATTTTATTTGATATAGGTGTTAAAAACATCATAATGTAGTTATTTTAAACCAAGTTATATCAGTTTATATAAAAAAATAAAATAAAAAAAATATCAGTATATTGCGATTTTCGGTATTTTATTTGTGCTGCGTTATGGTGAGTTGGACACGTCTTCGCCACATGGCTAATGTTTGCTGCTAATTCCAAAGTTGAAGACGACAATCTACAACCGAGCAACGATTATTCTGGACAAAGGACAACTTGCACAAGATTCTGATGGAAGCTCATCAAATAGTAAGAACTATTTATGATGTTAATTCGTATTTCTGTTGAAAAATGTTAAACTATTATTCCGCCATTAATTTCGGTGCGGTCTCGCTTTAACGCACGCTGTATGTCGTAGTAACGTTAATAAAAAAAAAATCTAACACAGCGGTTGCATTAAGAACTAATGTATCTTTCATTTGCTGTCCAACCTGTATTTTTTAGTCAAGTTTATGATTAGTTTATTTTTAATTTTTTTTATTTCACCTTTATTTAACCAGGTAGGCAAATTGAGAACACGTTCTCATTTACAATTGTGACCTGGCCAAGATAAAGCAAAGCAGTTCGACACATACAACAACACATAGTTACACATGGAGTAAAACAAACATACAGTCAATAATACAGTGAAAAATAAGTCTATATACAATATGAGCAAGTGAGGTGAGATAAGGGAGGTGAAGGCAAACAAAATATATATATAAATAAATAAAAATATAAAAAGGCCATGGTGGCGAAGTAAATACAATATAGCAAGTAAAAAAAAAAAAAAAGTAGAGATAGTAGAGATAGAAAAAGTAGAGATAGAAATAATGCGGTGCAAAGGAGCAAAATAAATAAATAAATAAATACAGTAGGTAAAGAGGTAGATGTTTGGTTTAAATTATAGATGGGCTATGTACAGGTGCAGTAATCTATGAGCTGCTCTGGCAGCTGGTGCTTAAAGCTAGTGAGGGAGATAAGTGTTTCCAGTTTCAGAGATTTTTGTAGTTCGTTCCAGTCATTGGCAGCAGAGAACTGGAAGGAGAGGCGGCCAAAGGAAGAATTGGTTTTGGGGGTGACCAGAGAGATATACAGTTATTGATTAGATTAGGTGCCTCTCCCAAGATTTCTCCCGACATTTTGTTTGCAGTTTGGCTACTATTCTCATTGTATAACCACGATTTGTGCCGCTAAATATGCACATTTTCGAACAAACCATATATGTATCGTGTAATATGATGTTATAGGACTGTCATCTGATGAAGTTTTGAGAAGGTTAGTGAAAAATATAATATCTTTTGCTGGTTTATTCGCTATCGCTAACGTGCATGAATCAATGCTGCTGTGTGATTGGCTATTGTAGTAAGCTAATATAATGCTATATTGTGTTTTCGCTGTAAAACACTTAAAAAATCTGAAATATTGGCTGGATTCACAAGATGTTTGTCTTTCATTTGCTGTACGCTGTGTATTTTTCATAAATGTTTTATGATGAGTAGGTAATTCACGTTGGTCTCTGTAGTTATTCTAGCTGCTTTGGTGAGATTTTGTGATGGTGGCTGCAATGTAAAACTATGATTTATACCTGAAATATGCAAATTTTTCGAACAAAACATATGCTATACAATAAATATATTATCAGACTGTCATCTGATGAAGTTGTTTCTTGGTTAGTGACTATTTATATCTTTATTTGGTCGAATTTGTGATAGCTACCTATGCAGTAAAAAAATGGTGGGAGTCTTTTGCTATCGTGGTTAGCTAATAGAAATACATATTGTGTCTTCCCTGTAAAACATTTTAAAAATCTGAAAATATGGCTGGATTCACAAGATGTGTATCTTTCATCTGGTGTCTTGGACTTGTGATTTGATGATATTTAGATGCTAGTATTTACTTGTGGCGCTATGCTAGTCAGCTTTTTTACTGATGAGGGTGCTCCCGGATCAGGGATGAGTACCAAGTAAAAGTTAACTGGCCCCAGTCCAGACTCTGGAGCACAGACTCACACACACACAGACTCACACACGCACAGAGACTCACACATACACACACAGACTCACACACACACACACAGACTCACACACACACACACACAGACTCACACACACACACACACACACAGACTCACACACACACACAGACTCACACACACAGAGACTGACACACACACACAGAGACTGACACACACACAGAGACTGACACACACACAGAGACTGACACACACACACAGAGACTGACACACACACACAGAGACTGACACACACACACACACACTGACACACTGACACACACACACTGACACACTGACACACACACACTGACACACTGACACACACACACACACACACACACACACACACACACACACACACACACACACACACACACACACACACACACACACACACACACACACACACACACACACACACACTAACCTTGCAGGTCAAAGAGAGAGGAGGCGTCAGTAGTCTTCTCAGACGGGGCCTGAGTGATGGGTCTCAGGTATGAGCGGTAGCCTTTCAAGATGGCCGCCATGAACCTGAGGAAGGCTTCCTGTATCTCCATCTCCAGGCTGTGGAGGCTCTTCCCACAGGCCAGCTCCGTACAGTCACTCATACTCAGCTCCAATAGGCCATCAGGACGCTGCTGACCTGGGGGGAACCAATAGAAAAGAGGGATGTTGGTTCTGCTGACCTGGGGGGAACCAATAGAAAAGAGGGATGTTGGTTCTGCTGACCTGGGGGGAACCAATAGAAAAGAGGGATGTTGGTTCTGCTGACCTGGGGGGAACCAATAGAAAAGTGGGTTGTTGGTTATGCTGACTGTTTTTATTTATTTATTTTTCTGCTCTTTTGCACACCAGTATCTCTACTTGCTCATGATCATCTGATGACTTATCACTCCAGTGTTAATCTTCTAAATTGTAATTATTCGCTCCTATGGCCTATTTATTGCCTACCTCCTCATGCCTTTTGCACACAATGTATATAAACTCATTTTGTTTTTTTCCCTACTGTGTTATTGACTTGTTTATTGTTTACTCCATGTGTAACTCTGTGTTGTTGTCTGTTCAAACTGCTATGCTTTATCTTGGCCAGGTCGCAGTTGTAAATGAGAACTTGTTCTCAACTAGCCTACCTGGTTAAATAAAGAAATAAATAAAAAAGATGAAGGGGAGAAGACCGGTTAAAGAAGGATTTTTAAGCAACATAATATTAGCAAGGTGTTCTTAATATTTTGTCTGCTATGTTTAACTACATGTCACAGTTGAAGCCAGTTTAAAACACAACTTAAAACAAGCAGGACTGTCTGTATGGGTTTGTTTGGGTTCTGTCTGGTTGTTGTTGAACTAGATGAAGGGTAAATAACAAAGCACAGAGTTAAATCTCTATTGAAATTAGTTTTCCTCGAAGAAACAAGTCCCTGAAGATAAGGCTCAGCTTGTCACTCTGCCAAGCTGTATCGACGTCCAATGTTCCCAGCCTAAACACTAATGCAGTGGCAGGACAGATTTTCAGCCTCACTGAGTCTCACAATGTAACATTATTTGATTTCTCAATAAGCAGGCAGCAGGTTTACTGGCTGGGATATAAATAACACAACTGAACTAATGGAGACAAATAGAGCAGGTAGGGAGAGAGAGGCGAGAGAGAGAGAGAGATGCAGAGAGCGAGAGAGAGATGCAGAGAGCGAGATGCAGAGAGAGAGAGAGATGCAGAGAGAGAGAGAGAGAGAGAGATGCAGAGAGAGAGAGAGATGCAGAGAGAGAGAGAGAGAGAGAGAGAGAGAGAGAGAGAGTTCTTTAACATAGACCTACCGTCTGTTTGATTTCCTGCCCAGTAGACACTGGAGAATGGATAGGAAGCTGAATGTACAGGACTCCTACACTACTGTATAGTGTCCTCCAGTAGACACTGGAGAATGGATAGGAAGCTGAATGTAAAGGACTCCTACACTACTGTGTAGTGTCCTCCAGTAGACACTGGAGAATGGATAGGAAGCTGAATGTAAAGTCCTCCTACACTACTGTATAGTGTCCTCCAGTAGACACTGGAGAATGGATAGGAAGCTGAATGTAAAGGACTCCTACACTACTGTGTAGTGTCCTCCAGTAGACACTGGAGAATGGATAGGAAGCTGAATGTAAAGGACTCCTACACTACTGTGTAGTGTCCTCCAGTAGACACTGGAGAATGGATAGGAAGCTGAATGTAAAGGACTCCTACACTACTGTGTAGTGTCCTCCAGTAGACACTGGAGAATGGATAGGAAGCTGAATGTACAGGACTCCTACACTACTGTATAGTGTCCTCCAGTAGACACTGGAGAATGGATAGGAAGCTGAATGTAAAGTCCTCCTACGTCCTCCAGTAGACACTGGAGAATGGATAGGGAGCTGAATGTACAGGACTCCTACACTACTGCTACAGTGGCTCATCATATTCAGAAGAAGAGAAGAACACCTGAGAGTCAAATACAGCAGCTTGAAAGAATCTTTCTCAAAGTCGACCTTGAAAAGGAGTTTTATGACAAATTGTTCTTGATCTAGCTCGGGTTGCCAGATCTTTTTTTTTTTTGTTGCCAACTCCTATTTCTTTGTTATATTAAAGGAGCGAACTAAGGCAGAACCAGAGTCACATCTGGCAACTCAGGCTACACTTGACCCAGTTTATTCATTGTGAAGTCTTTAGTCCTCTATCCATACAGTACAGTACGGTCCTCTACTCACCGTCCACCAGTTGCTGGTAGAGATTGTTCAGCACATTCATCAGGTTTTTACAGGCTTTCTTTGGCAGGATCTTCCAGGTCAGGGCCCTCTTATCTTCGTTGCTGGAAGGAGAAACACACAGTCAGCTCTCCAGAGGTGCAGAGAGGAGGAACACGCCCAAAACTAATACTGGCGGTGGACATGGGCAGGAGATCACCTCGAGACTGCTGCCTCTAAGACTGGTCCAAATATCTGACTGATCTTAATGCAGAACCACAGAAACAGATTGAACTTTGACCCACACGGAAAATGGATGCATACATGACTAAATCGTTTTGGATGAAAGCGTCTGATAAATGGAATATACACTGCTCAAAAAAATAAAGGGAACACTTAAACAACACAATGTAACTCCAAGTCAATCACACTTCTGTGAAATCAAACTGTCCACTTAGGAAGCAACACTGATTGACAATAAATTTCACATGCTGTTGTGCAAATGGAATAGACAAAAGGTGGAAATTATAGGCAATTAGCAAGGCACCCCCAAAAAAGGAGTGGTTCTGCAGGTGGTGACCACAGACCACTTCTCAGTTCCTATGCTTTCTGGCTGATGTTTTGGTCACTTTTGAATGCTGGCGGTGCTCTCACTCTAGTGGTAGCATGAGACGGAGTCTACAACCCACACAAGTGGCTCAGGTAGTGCAGTTCATCCAGGATGGCACATCAATGCGAGCTGTGGCAAAAAGGTTTGCTGTGTCTGTCAGCGTAGTGTCCAGAGCATGGAGACGCTACCAGGAGACAGGCCAGTACATCAGGAGACGTGGAGGAGGCCGTAGGAGGGCAACAACCCAGCAACAGGACCGCTACCTCCGCCTTTGTGCAAGGAGGTGCACTGCCAGAGCCCTGCAAAATGACCTCCAGCAGGCCACAAATGTGCATGTGTCAGCATATGGTCTCACAAGGGGTCTGAGGATCTCATCTCGGTACCTAATGGCAGTCAGGCTACCTCTGGCGAGCACATGGAGGGCTGTGCGGCCCCACAAAGAAATGCCACCCCACACCATGACTGACCCATCGCCAAACCGGTCATGCTGGAGGATGTTGCAGGCAGCAGAACGTTCTCCACGGTGTCTCCAGACTCTGTCACATGTGCTCAGTGTGAACCTGCTTTCATCTGTGAAGAGCACAGGGCGCCAGTGACGAATATGCCAATCTTGGTGTTCTCTGGCAAATGCCAAACGTCCTGCACGGTGTTGGAATGTAAGCACAACCCCCACCTGTGGACGTCGGGCCCTCATTCCACCCTCATGGAGTCTGTTTCTGACCGTTTGAGCAGACACATGCACATTTGTCCGTTAGCTAAGTGGATGGAGGTCCTTCACTATGGTTGACCCTGTACTGTTCTCAGCCCGTTAGCTAAGTGGATAGAGGTCCTTCACTATGGTTGACCCTGTACTGTTCTCAGCCCGTTAGCTAAGTGGATAGAGGCCCTTCACTATGGTTGACCCTGTACTGTTCTCAGCCCGTTAGCTAAGTGGCTGGAGGACCTTCACTATGGTTGACCCTGTACTGTTCTCAGCCCGTTAGCTAAGTGGATAGAGGCCCTTCACTATGGTTGACCCTGTACTGTTCTCAGCCCGTTAGCTAAGTGGCTGGAGGACCTTCACTATGGTTGACCCTGTACTGTTCTCAGCCCGTTAGCTAAGTGGATAGAGGTCCTTCACTATGGTTGACCCTGTACTGTTCTCAGCCCGTTAGCTAAGTGGCTGGAGGACCTTCACTATGGTTGACCCTGTACTGTTCTCAACCCGTTAGCTAAGTGGATAGAGGCCCTTCACTATGGTTGACCCTGTACTGTTCTCAGCCCGTTAGCTAAGTGGCTGGAGGACCTTCACTATGGTTGACCCTGTACTGTTCTCAGCCCGTTAGCTAAGTGGATAGAGGCCCTTCACTATGGTTGACCCTGTACTGTTCTCAGCCCGTTAGCTAAGTAGATGGAGGCCCTTCACTATGGTTGACCCTGTACTGTTCTCAACCCGTTAGCTAAGTAGATGGAGGCCCTTCACTATGGTTGACCCTGTACTGTTCTCAGCCCGTTAGCTAAGTGGATAGAGGTCCTTCACTATGGTTGACCCTGTACTGTTCTCAGCCCGTTAGCTAAGTAGATGGAGGCCCTTCACTATGGTTGACCCTGTACTGTTCTCAGCCCGTTAGCTAAGTGGAGAGTCTTGGAGAGTCATTCTGTGAGAGTTGGTTGGGGCCTGAGCAGAAAGCTACAGTCACAAACGGCAACTGCTGTGTGGGAGATCCATACTCAAAAAAGAGAATTTACACATTATATGGAAAGAAAACTTTAGTCTATTCCATTCTATTTAATCCCATCCCATTCTAGTACAAAACAGGGGGTTGGTAGTCGCCGCAATGCTTACTGGGAGATGGTGTTTCTGTCAGAAGAAGCAGTGCTTACTGGGAGATGGTGTTTCTGTCAGAAAAAGCAGTGCTTACTGGGAGATGGTGTTTGTGTCAGAAGAAGCAGTGCTTACTGGGAGATGGTGTTTGTGTCAGAAGAAGCTGTGCTTACTGGGAGATGGTGTTTGTGTCAGAAGAAGCTGTGCTTACTGGGAGATGGTGTTTGTGTCAGAAGAAGCTGTGCTTACTGGGAGATGGTGTTTGTGTCAGAAGAAGCAGTGCTTACTGGGAGATGGTGTTTGTGTCAGAAGAAGCAGTGCTTACTGGGAGATGGTGTTTGTGTCGAGGTCGACACAGCTGACGTCCAGCGGGGGGTCGTAAAGGTCAAAGTAGCGCGAGTCGACACCCACGATGAAGGGGCAGGGTGCGGAGAGGACTCCTGCCAGGGCCAGCGGGCACAGAGGGATGTACGGACACGGCCAGTGGAATGGGAAGATCATCTGAGGAGGAGAGATAGGGGGAGAGAAAGAGAGAGGGAGGGAGGGAGGTCAAATCAGGAAACGGAACCTTTAAAACTACTGTCAAAACCGAGAGACATTACCAATACTGCAATTGCTTAGCTACTACTAAGAATACTATCAAACTGCCATAGCTAATTATTTAACTTCTACTATCAAACTGTCATAGGTAATTATTTAAACCCTACTATCAAACTGCCATAGCTAATTATTTAAACTACTTACTAAAACCACAAGCTACTACTAAAAGTCCTAAAGATTTAAACAGCTGATATCTGAGGTACTATAGTGTCAAACAGCTGATATCTGAGGTAATATAGTGTCAAACAGCTGATATCTGAGGTTCTATAGTGTCAAACAGCTGATATCTGAGGTACTATAGTGTTAAACAGCTGATATCTGAGGTACTATAGTGTTAAACAGCTGATATCTGAGGTAATATAGTGTTAAACAGCTGATATCTGAGGTACTATAGTGTTAAACAGCTGATATCTGAGGTAATATAGTGTTAAACAGCTGATATCTGAGGTACTATAGTGTTAAACAGCTGATATCTGAGGTTCTATAGTGTTAAACAGCTGATATCTGAGGTACTATAGTGTTAAACAGCTGATATCTGAGGTACTCACAGCCACCAGAGCCTCAGTGACACTGGTCAGAACAGCGGGCCGTAGAGAGTGGACCAGGATCTTATGTTCTGTCACAGCAAACACCAGGAGCGTTATAGCATTCTCTGGACCGAGGTTCTGCAGCAGTATGGACAACCGACCACCACTGGAGCACAGCCATAGAAGAGATTAACACACTACATCACTATCATAACACATACCATAAATTAATCATACCATAACTAATACCATCAATTAACCATACCATAACTAATACCATAAAATAACCATACCATCAATTAATCATACCATAACTAATACCATGAACTTCACCAGCAGTCACCAAACCTTCGTCCAATTCTTTAAACCAATCTAAAGGTATGTTTTGGAGTTCCTCAAGGTACTGCTATAGGACCACTACTGTTCTTATTATGATATACACCTGTTAAATCCACTTCAATCAGTGTAGATGAAGGGGAGGAGACAGGTTAAAGACAATTGAGTCATGGATTGTGTATGTGTGCCATTCAACAAAAGGGTGAATGGACAAGACAAAAGATTAAAGTTCCTTTGAACCGGGGTATGGTAGTAGGTGCCAGGCGCACCGGTTTGAGAGTGTCAAGAACAGCAACACCGCTGGAGTTTTTCACGCTCAACAATTTCCTGTGTGTATCAAGAATGGTCCACCACACAATGGACATCCTGCCAACTTGACACAACTGTGGGAAGCATTGGAGTGTAAAGTCTATCCCCAGACAAATTGAGGGCAAAAGGGGGGAGGGGGGGGTTGTGCAAGTCAATATTAGGAAGGTGTTCATAATGTTTTGTACACTCAGTGTATATGATACCTGTCTTACCTGAGTGGTAGAGGGGAGGACACAGGCTGGCTCAACATCAGGCTGTCGTGAGGAGAGAGCTGGGGAATGTCAACACATTACCACAGGTATAGTGTGGTGGGGACAGGTCTGGCACAAAATGGCTGCCGTGCTTCATTTCGCAGGTGGCTGTTATCAAAGACTCCCATATAACCAGTAGTGTCTCTGTTGCCAGAGATTGGTGCTAGAAGGGGTGCGTTATCTCAATACAATGTAAATAACTTTGAGAAAAACACTATTAAAAGAATGATGATTATGATCAAGACAGAGTCAGACATTGTTTAGTAGTGAATAGAGACACACACTGACAGAAACCACAGACATTACATGGCAGCCAGCACCATGGACGCCTTAACTCACCTGCACCAGTATCCTGGGCCTCTGGGAGGAGGGGAAGGGGACCTTGTGCATGAAGTGGGAGATGTGCCTGACAGGAAGAAGAAGAAGAGTTACAGAATATGAGGTCAGAAATAACCCTGAGGAGGAGGTGAGTCTAATCTGTCATCACACCGCCTGGGACAGGGGGGTAGATTTACATAGAGTTCTGTCACTACACTGCCACCTGACCAAAACAATGCCCTGTTGAACTGTCAGCAAACACTTGATCTAAACATAGCCTCTGGTGTTTATTTAGTGGACTGGATACCATTTGGAATTGTTCAATCATCTAGGGAGTGTGTCTACAGTATATCTATGTACAAAGTGCCTGGGTATGGTTCATGTCCTATACAAAGCTGTCAGATAACACAGGCTGTGTACTTATAATGGACAGTGGCTCAGCATGGTCCTAGCAACACCAAGGCCAATGGGTTCAAGTCCTGCAGTTGATACCACAAATGTCTGCTGTGTCATAATATATTTAATTTACACGGTGCTCACTTCTCGATGGGCAGGGTGTGAGGTCCAGAGATGGAGTATCGATAGAGGAAGGTGAGGAACTTGCGGAAGGCGTCAAAGAAGGGCCAGTGAGACAGCAAACAGATACACTTGTTGGTGTGTAGCGCCCTGGGGCCCGGAGCTGGGGTGGAGGGGGAGGTGGCTGGGGAAGATGGCCCGTGGTCCAGCCACGGCAGACCCAGCTGAGAGCGCTGCTGGTCGGTCAGACAGTCCTGGGAGTAGGGCTCGTAGAACTGGATGGCTGCACCGTACACCTGAGATGAGGAAACAGATACACGTCAGGATGGAGCCATTAGTACATAGATATAGGGGCACATATGTATCTAGTACATAGATATAGGGGCACATATGTATCTGTACATAGATATAGGGGCACATATGTATCTGTACATAGACATAGGGGCACATATGTATCTGTACATAGATATAGGGGCACATATGTATCTGTACATAGATATAGGGGCACATATGTATCTAGTACATAGATATAGGGGCACATATGTATCTAGTACATAGATATAGGGGCACATATGTATCTGTACATAGATATAGGGGCACATATGTATCTGTACATAGATATAGGGGCACATATGTATCTGTACATAGATATAGGGGCACATATGTATCTGTACATAGATATAGGGGCACATATGTATCTAGTACATAGATATAGGGGCACATATGTATCTGTACATAGATATAGGGGCACATATGTATCTGTACATAGATATAGGGGCACATATGTATCTGTACATAGATATAGGGGCACATATGTATCTGTACATAGATATAGGGGCACATATGTATCTGTACATAGATATAGGGGCACATATGTATCTAGTACATAGACATAGGGGCACATATGTATCTGTACATAGATATAGGGGCACATATGTATCTGTACATAGATATAGGGGCACATATGTATCTGTACATAGATATAGGGGCACATATGTATCTGTACATAGATATAGGGGCACATATGTATCTGTACATAGATATAGGGGCACATATGTATCTGTACATAGATATAGGGGCACATATGTATCTGTACATAGATATAGGGGCACATATGTATCTGTACATAGATATAGGGGCACATATGTATCTGTACATATATATAGGGGCACATATGTATCTGTACATAGATATAGGGGCACATATGTATCTGTACATAGATATAGGGGCACATATGTATCTGTACATAGATATAGGGGCACATATGTATCTGTACATAGATATAGGGGCACATATGTATCTAGTACATAGATATAGGGGCACATATGTATCTGTACATAGATATAGGGGCACATATGTATCTGTACATAGATATAGGGGCACATATGTATCTGTACATAGATATAGGGGCACATATGTATCTGTACATAGATATAGGGGCACATATGTATCTGGTACATAGATATAGGGGCACATATGTATCTGGTACATAGATATAGGGGCACATATGTATCTGTTGCCATACAGCTGACCGGAACCAGAGAACGTCAGTCGAGTGGAGCGAGGAGCTGGAGCGAGTAGTGGAGGGTGTCCAATTTGACTGGAGCGCGGAGCGAGTTTCCCAAAGGCTGGAGAGCACACTACATGAGCTCAGGGCATGCCCGTCCCAGCATGCATTTGTATAGTATACTTGTGTGCTGCTATAGCCCCTTGCTTTAGCTACTGTCATGGAGTTCACTAAATATGTTCATAAAGAAACTGATAAAACACACAGGTGTTAAATCAAGGTGACTTATAAAGATGAGCAAGAGAGGTAGTGTGGTGATGTAGTGTCTACAACTAAAGAAGAGAGGGGGTGTGGTGATGTAATGTCCACTACTAAAGAAGAGAGGGAGTGTGGTGATGTAGTGTCCACTACTAAAGAAGAGAGGGGGTGTGGTGATGTAGTGTCCACTAATAAAGAAGAGAGGGAGTGTGGTGATGTAGTGTCCACTACTAAAGAGAGGGAGTGTGGTGATGTAGTGTCCACAACTAAAGAAGAGAGGGAGTGTGGTGATGTAGTGTCCACTACTAAATAAGAGAGGGAGTGTGGTGATGTAGTGTCCACTACTAAAGAGAGGGAGTGTGGTGATGTAGTGTCCACAACTAAAGAAGAGAGGGAGTACGGTGATGTAGTGTCCACTACTAAAGAAGAGAGGGAGTGGTGATGTAGTGTCCACTACTAAAGAAGAGAGGGAGTGGTGATGTAGTGTCCACTACTAAAGAAGATAGGGAGTGTGGTGATGTAGTGTCCACAACTAAAGAAGAGAGGGAGTGTGGTGATGTAGTGTCCACTACTAAAGAAGAGAGGGAGTGTGGTGATGTAGTGTCCACTACTAAAGAAGAGAGGGAGTGTGGTGATGTAGTGTCCACAACTAAAGAAGAGAGGGAGTGTGGTGATGTAGTGTCTACAACTAAATAAGCGAGAGAGTGTGGTGATGTAGTGTCCACAACTAAATAAGAGAGGGGGTGCAGTGATGTAGTGTCCACTACTAAAGAAGAGAGGGAGTGCAGTGATGTAGTGTCCACTACTAAAGAAGACAGGGAGTGCAGTGATGTAGTGTCCACTACTAAAGAAGACAGGGAGTGCAGTGATGTAGTGTCCACTACTAAAGAAGACAGGGAGTGTGGTGATGTAGTGTCCACAACTAAAGAAGAGAGGGAGTGTGGTGATGTAGTGTCCACTACTAAAGAAGAGAGGGAGTGTGGTGATGTAGTGTCCACTACTAAAGAAGAGAGGGAGTGTGGTGATGTAGTGTCCACAACTAAAGAATCACGGTGGAATCTGAAATCTGACATGTAGCCTATTCAGAGTATTAATATGCTGTTTAATATGACATGTAGTCTATTCAGTGTTAATATGCTGTTTAATATGACATGTAGCCTATTCAGAGTATTAATATGCTGTTTAATATGACATGTAGTCTATTCAGTGTTAATATACTGTTTAATATGACATGTAGCCTATTCAGAGTGTTAATATACTGTTTAATATGACATGTAGCCTATTCAGAGTGTTAATATACTGTTTAATATGACATGTAGCCTATTCAGAGTGTTTATATACTGTTTAATATGACATGTAGCCTATTCAGAGTATTAATATACTGTTTAATATGACATGTAGCCTATTCAGAGTGTTAATATACTGTTTAATATGACATGTAACCTATTCAGAGTGTTAATATGCTGTTTAATATGACATGTAGTCTATTCAGTGTTAATATGCTGTTTAATATGACATGTAGCCTATTTGAAATGATGAGCGCTTATTAGTCACCTTTTCATGATGTTTATTAAAATACATTTCATTCAAATCATATGGTCTGGTTTCAATACTTCAAAACTAAATGGTAGGTCCAGGTAGTCACAACAATAGATGGGTGTTGGTTAAATGGTAGGTCCAGGTAGTCACAACAATAGATGAGTGTTGGTTAAATGGTAGGTCCAGGTAGTCACAACAATAGATGGGTGTTGGTTAAATGGTAGGTCCGGGTAGTCACAACAATAGATGGGTGTTGGTTAAATGGTAGGTCCAGGTAGTCACAACAATAGATGAGTGTTGGTTAAATGGTAGGTCCAGGTAGTCACAACAATAGATGGGTGTTGGTTAAATGGTAGGTCCAGGTAGTCACAACAATAGATGGGTGTTGGTTAAATGGTAGTTCCAGGTAGTCACACCAATAGATGAGTGTTGGTTAAATGGTAGGTCCAGGTAGTCACAACAATAGATGAGTGTTGGTTAAATGGTAGGTCCCGGTAGTCACAACAATAGATGAGTGTTGGTTAAATGGTAGGTCCAGGTAGTCACAACAATAGATGAGTGTTGGTTAAATGGTAGGTCCCGGTAGTCACACCAATAGATGGGTGTTGGTTAAATGGTAGGTCCAGGTAGTCACAACAATAGATGAGTGTTGGTTAAATGGTAGGTCCAGGTAGTCACAACAATAGATGGGTGTTGGTTAAATGGTAGGTCCAGGTAGTCACAACAATAGATGGGTGTTGGTTAAATGGTGATTATAATGAATGGAGGGAATTTGGAGCGACTCGATTTTTTTCTTCCTGTGAGCGAGGAGCGGTTTTTAGCAGAGCGGTTGGAAAGGACGTGGAGCGGTGCTCTGTGAGCGATGAGACGGACTTCCGACCGCTCATCCTCTGACTGGAAAACATACATGAACTACACAGAGTCAGTCTTGTAATTTTTGTATCTAGTGCACCATAATCACCCATTAATCATCGTGCTTCTCCGTGAAACTTTAATAAGAATCAGGGTTTTCCCCGGATCAATAAGGGACTTAGGTGGTGGGCGTGGCCGGGGGCTTGGCAAGGAGCCCTCTTTGGACTTAAGAGGCCACCCCAATCATTTTCTATGCAGAAAAATCCCTGAGCATTTAAAAAGCAATAGATATATCTGACCTTGTACCAGCTAGGTTAACCTCTCTCTGTCTTTACCCTCTCTGTCTATATCTGACCTTGTACCAGCTAGGTTACCCTCTCTCTGTCTTTACCCTCTCTGTCTATATCTGACCTTGTACCAGCTAGGTTACCCTCTCTCTGTCTTTACCCTCTCTGTCTATATCTGACCTTGTACCAGCTAGGTTACCCTCTCTCTGACTTTACCCTCTCTGTCTATATCTGACCTTGTACCAGCTAGGTTACCCTCTCTCTGACTTTACCCTCTCTGTCTATATCTGACCTTGTACCAGCTAGGTTACCCTCTCTCTGTCTTTACCCTCTCTGTCTATATCTGACCTTGTACCAGCTAGGTTACCCTCTCTCTGTCTTTACCCTCTCTGTCTATATCTGACCTTGTACCAGCTAGGTTACCCCCTCTCTGACTTTACCCTCTCTGTCTATATCTGACCTTGTACCAGCTAGGTTACCCTCTCTCTGACTTTACCCTCTCTGTCTATATCTGACCTTGTACCAGATAGGTTACCCTCTCTCTGTCTTTACCCTCTCTGTCTATATCTGACCTTGTACCAGCTAGGTTACCCTCTCTCTGTCTTTACCCTCTCTGTCTATATCTGACCTTGTACCAGCTAGGTTACCCTCTCTCTGTCTTTACCCTCTCTGTCAATATCTGACCTTGTACCAGCTAGGTTACCCTCTCTCTGACTTTACCCTCTCTGTCTATATCTGACCTTGTACCAGCTAGGTTACCCTCTCTCTGTCTATATCTGACCTTGTACCAGCTAGGTTACCCTCTCTCTGTCTATATCTGACCTTGTACCAGCTAGGTTACCCTCTCTCTGTCTTTACCCTCTCTGTCTATATCTGACCTTGTACCAGCTAGGTTACCCTCTCTCTGTCTATATCTGACCTTGTACCAGCTAGGTTACCCTCTCTGTCTATATCTGACCTTGTACCAGCTAGGTTACCCTCTCTCTGTCTTTACCCTCTCTGTCTATATCTGACCTTGTACCAGCTAGGTTACCCTCTCTCTGTCTTTACCCTCTCTGTCTACATCTGACCTTGTACCAGCTAGGTTACCCTCTCTCTATCTTTACCCTCTCTGTCTACATCTGACCTTGTACCAGCTAGGTTACTCTCTCTCTGTCTTTACCCTCTCTGTCTATATCTGACCTTGTACCGGCTAGGTTACCCTCTCTCTGTCTTTACCCTCTCTGTCTATATCTGACCTTGTACCAGCTAGGTTACCCTCTCTCTATCTTTACCCTCTCTGTCTACATCTGACCTTGTACCAGCTAGGTTACCCTCTCTCTGACTTTACCCTCTCTGTCTATATCTGACCTTGTACCAGCTCTCAGTGTTTCTACCTTCTCTCACAACACATTCTAAATCTAGCATAATCCTACAGACAAACACAGAGCAGTTTGATTCCTGGAAACCCAGTATTATGCTCGTAGAGACAGATCACATAACATCATAATATACAGTCTGGATCACAGCCAAAAGGATTTTCTGATCTCCTACTGTATTTAAGTCATTTTATAACTTTTCCCAGAAGGGGGTATAGTCTAGTAAAGAACAGCCTTCAGTCAGGGGGTATAGTCTAGTAAAGAACAGCCTCCAGTCAGGGGGTATAGTCTAGTACAGAACAGCCTTCAGTCAGGGGGTATAGTCTAGTACAGAACAGCCTCCAGTCAGGGGGTGTAGTCTAGTACAGAACAGCCTCCAGTCAGGGGGTGTAGTCTAGTACAGAACAGCCTTCAGTCAGGGGGTATAGTCTAGTACAGAACAGCCTCCAGTCAGGGGGTGTAGTCTAGTACAGAACAGCCTCCAGTCAGGGGGTATAGTCTAGTACAGAACAGCCTTCTGTCAGGGGGTGTAGTCTAGTACAGAACAGCCTCCAGTCAGGGGGTGTAGTCTAGTACAGAACAGCCTCCAGTCAGGGGGTATAGTCTAGTACAGAACAGCCTTCAGTCAGGGGGTGTAGTCTAGTACAGAACAGCCTCCAGTCAGGGGGTATAGTCTAGTACAGAACAGCCTTTAGTCAGGGGGTATAGTCTAGTACAGAACAGCCTTCAGTCAGGGGGTATAGTCTAGTACAGAACAGCCTCCAGTCAGGGGGTATAGTCTAGTACAGAACAGCCTTCAGTCAGGGGGTATAGTCTAGTACAGAACAGCCTTCTGTCAGGGGGTGTAGTCTAGTACAGAACAGCCTCCAGTCAGGGGGTGTAGTCTAGTACAGAACAGCCTCCAGTCAGGGGGTATAGTCTAGTACAGAACAGCCTTCAGTCAGGGGGTATAGTCTAGTACAGAACAGCCTTCTGTCAGGGGGTGTGTACAGTATGCACTGTCCTGTATGCTGTAAAGTGTTCATACTTTGTGTTAGTAAATGTCTGGGTCAGCAGCTGACATGCTCAGTTTAAAGGGAAGCCTGGTCTGTGTGCAGAATGAGCGGCAGGACACCAGGACCTCCTGACTGTCTCTATGACCTTGGCCAGGAAAACACAGCTCACCTACCACACACACGGTTGGGTCACCCAAGAGACAGACAGAGTGGTTGCACGCCAGCCGTCGTTTTGACCCCCTGCTCGCGTCGTGTTATCCTGGGTTCAGGTCCTATTAGTTTTATTCAGACCTGGGTTCAGGTCCTATTCGTTTTATTCAGACCTGGGTTTCACCACATAGCTCCACTTTCAGACCCCAGAAACAGAGATGGGGTTGTATTTTAGCTAGTATTCAATAGGTCCACTAAGCCTAGGCAAGCTCAATCAAACTACTAGCTAGCTGTTACCCCGCTGCCTGTCACTGTGGTGTTTACAGATAAGCTAGCTAGCTACTAGCTAGCTGTTACCTTGCTGCCTGTCACTGTGGTGTTTACAGATAAGCTAGCTAGCTACTAGCTATCTGTTACCTTGCTGCCTGTCACTGTGGTGTTTACAGATAAGCTAGCTAGCTACTAGCTAGCTGTTACCTTGCTGCCTGTCACTGTGGTGTTTACAGATAAGCTAGCTAGCTACTAGCTAGCTGTTACCTTGCTGCCTGCCACTGTGGTGTTTACAGATAAGCTAGCTAGCTACTAGCTAGCTGTTACCTTGCTGCCTGCCACTGTGGTGTTTACAGATAAGCTAGCTAGCTACTAGCTAGCTGTTACCTTGCTGCCTGTCACTGTGGTGTTTACAGATAAGCTAGCTAGCTACTAGCTAGCTGTTACCTTGCTGCCTGTCACTGTGGTGTTTACAGATAAGCTAGCTAGCTACTAGCTAGCTGTTACCCCGCTGCCTGTCACTGTGGTGTTTCTCCTTGGTGGTTACTCTTTGAAGCCAAGATCCTTCCGGCAGCTGTGACTGCCTATCTATTTCTGGCTGTATCTGTTCCATTTCATTATTGTGTGTGTGTGTGTGTGTGTGTGTGTGTGTGTGTGTGTGTGTGTGTGTGTGTGTGTGTGTGTGTGTGTGTGTGTGTGTGTGTGTGTGTGTGTGTGTGTGTGTGTGACCCACTTTCACTGCTGGTGTGTGCTGTGCGTCACCGTGGTTTCCTGGTGCCCCAGTATGTGTAATGTTTTGGATGAGGCCTCCTCAGCTGTTGTTGTGTGTTAATGTGTCAATACCTGCCACAAGAGGTAGACAAGCCACAAGAGGTCTCTTCACAGTCTCCAAGTTCAGAACAGACTATGGGAGGCGCACAGTACTACATAGAGCCATGACCACATGGAACTCTATTCCACATCAGGTAACTGATGCAAGAAGTAGAATCAAATAAATAAATAAAACAGATAAAATAAGACCTTATGGAACAGTGGGGACTGTGAAGAGACAAACAAACAAACACACACACACACACACACACACACACACACACACACACACACACACACACACACACACACACACACACACACACACACACACACACACACACACACACACACACACACACACACACACACACACACACACACACGTATAGTGTAATATTATTGTATGGTGGTATTACACACATCATATCTTTTGTTTTATGTGTGATGTAAGTGCTTTAATGTGTTTAGACCCCAGGAAGAGTATCTGCTGCCTCGGCAGGAACTAATGGGGATCCATAATAAACCCCCGGAAGAATAGCTGCTGCCTTGGCAGGAACTAATGGGGATCCATAATAAACCCCAGGAAGAGTAGCTGCTGCCTTGGCAGGAACTAATGGGGATCCATAATAAACCCCAGGAAGAGTAGCTGCTGCCTTGGCAGGAACTAATGGGGATCCATAATAAACCCCAGGAAGAGTAGCTGCTGCCTTGGCGGGAACTAATGGGGATCCATAATAAACCCCAGGAAGAGTAGCTGCTGCCTTGGCGGGAACTAATGGGGATCCATAATAAACCCCCGGAAGAATAGCTGCTGCCTTGGCAGGAACTAATGGGGATCCATAATAAACCCCAGGAAGAATAGCTGCTGCCTTGGCAGAAACTAATGGGGATCCATAATAAACCCCAGGAAGAGTAGCTGCTGCCTTGGCAGGAACTAATGGGGATCCATAATAAACCCCAGGAAGAGTAGCTGCTGCCTCGGCAGGAACTAATGGGGATCCATAATAAACCCCAGGAAGAGTAGCTGCTGCCTTGGCAGAAACTAATGGGGATCCATAATATAATAAACCCCAGGAAGAGTAGCTGCTGCCTTGGCAGGAACTAATGGGGATCCATAATAAACCCCAGGAAGAGTAGCTGCTGCCTCGGCAGGAACTAATGGGGATCCATAATAAACCCCAGGAAGAGTAGCTGCTGCCTTGGCAGGAACTAATGGGGATCCATAATAAACCCCAGGAAGAGTAGCTGCTGCCTTGGCAGGAACTAATGGGGATCCATAATAAACCCCAGGAAGAGTAGCTGCTGCCTTGGCGGGAACTAATGGGGATCCATAATAAACCCCAGGAAGAGTACCTGCTGCCTCGGCAGGAACTAATGGGGATCCATAATAAACCCCAGGAAGAGTAGCTGCTGCCTCGGCAGGAACTAATGGGGATCCATAATAACCCCAGGAAGAGTAGCTGCTGCCTCGGCAGGAACTAATGGGGATCCATAATAAACCCCAGGAAGAGTAGCTGCTGCCTTGGCAGGAACTAATGGGGATCCATAATAAACCCCAGGAAGAGTAGCTGCTGCCTTGGCAGGAACTAATGGGGATCCATAATAAACCCCAGGAAGAGTTGCCGCTGCCTTGGCAGGAACTAATGGGGATCCATAATAAACCCCAGGATGAGTATCTGCTGCCTCGGCAGGAACTAATAGGGATCCATAATAAACCCCAGGAAGAGTAGCTGCTGCCTTGGCAGGAACTAATGGGGATCCATAATATAATAAACCCCAGGAAGAGTAGCTGCTGCCTTGGCAGGAACTAATGGGGATCCATAATAAACCCCAGGAAGAGTAGCTGCTGCCTCGGCAGGAACTAATGGGGATCCATAATAAACCCCAGGAAGAGTAGCTGCTGCCTTGGCAGGAACTAATGGGGATCCATAATAAACCCCAGGAAGAGTAGCTGCTGCCTTGGCAGGAACTAATGGGAATCCATAATAAACCCCAGGAAGAGTAGCTGCTGCCTTGGCAGGAACTAATGGGGATCCATAATAAACCACAGGAAGAGTAGCTGCTGCCTTGGCAGGAACTAATGGGGATCCATAATAACCCCAGGAAGAGTAGCTGCTGCCTTGGCAGGAACTAATGGGGATCCATAATAAACCCCAGGAAGAGTAGCTGCTGCCTTGGCAGGAACTAATGGGGATCCATAATAAACCCCAGGAAGAGTAGCTGCTGCCTTGGCAGGAACTAATGGGGATCCATAATAAACCCCAGGAAGAGTAGCTCCTGCCTTGGCAGGAACTAATGGGGATCCATAATAAACCCCAGGAAGAGTAGCTGCTGCCTTGGCAGGAACTAATGGGGATCCATAATAAACCCCAGGAAGAGTAGCTGCTGCCTTGGCAGGAACTAATGGGGATCCATAATAAACCCCAGGAAGAGTAGCTGCTGCCTTGGCAGGAACTAATGGGGATCCATAATAAACACAAATGCGTAGGTGTGTGTGTGTTCGGTGGGATAACATTCCTTGGAGGTTAGCTGCATGTGTGTATGTAGGAGGTATAAGAGTTCTTGGGGTTTAGGAGGTGTGTGTGTGTCCACGTGTGTGAGAGTGTGTGTATGTGTGTCCACATGTGTGAGAGTGTGTGTATGTGTGTCCACGTGTGTGTGCGAGTGTGTGGATGCGTATTTGTTTGTTAAGATAACATTCCTTGGACCTAGTGCGTGCATGTGGACGGGTGTGCATGGTGGAATAACCATTCTTGAAAGGATAGGTGTGTGTGTGTGTGTGTGTGTGTGTGTGTGTGTGTGTGTGTGTGTGTGTGTGTGTGTGTGTGTGTGTGTGTGTGTGTGCATGCCTGCGTGAACGCTCATGTGTGTGTTACCTTCTCTCCAGAGGATCCGGTCAGTACGAAGGTGGAGAAGACAGGCAGGGAGTATTTAGTCTGGGCCGGCCAGGCCTCGATGGTGGCCCCCATGGGCAGACAGAACAGGGGCACGGACTCAGGCAGGGGGAAAGACTCATAGTCCTCCTCAGGATACCTGCTAAACAAACCTGGAGGGAGGGAGAGGGGAGAGGGAGGGAGTGGGGGAAGGAGAGGGAGAGAAGGAGAGAGAGGGAAGGAATGAAGGAGAGAGGACGGAATGAGGGGCGAGGGTGAGGGAAGGAATGAAGGAGAGGGGACGGAAGGAGGGGCGAGGGAGAGGGAAGGAATGAAGGAGAGGGGACGGAAGGAGGGGCGAGGGAGAGGGAAGGAATGAAGGAGAGGGGATGGAAGGAATGAAGGAGAGAGGACGGAAGGAGGGGTAAGGAAGAGGGAAGGAATGAAGGAGAGTGGATGGAAGGAGGGGTAAGGGAGAGGGAAGGAATGAAGGAGAGGGGATGGAAGGAGGGGTAAGGGAGAGGGAAGGAATGAAGGAGAGGGGACGGAAGGAGGGGAGAGGGAAGGAATGAAGGAGAGGGGATGGAAGGAGGGGTAAGGGAGAGGGAAGGAATGAAGGAGAGGGGACGGAAGGAGGGGAGAGGGAGAGGGAAGGAATGAAGGAGAGTGGACGGAAGGAGGGGCGAGGGTGAGAACTCAATAAAGGAGATCACACCTCAATAAAATTTAATGTAGAATGTTTCTATCCTAATGAACCACTAAACAGCTATGGGTTAATGTAGAATGTTTCTATCCTAATGAACCACTAAACAGCTATGGGTTAATGTAGAATGTTTCTATCCTAATGAACCACTAAACAGCTATGGGTTAATGTAGAATGTTTCTATCATAATGAACCACTAAACAGCTATGGGTTAATGTAGAATGTTTCTGTCCTAATGAACCACTAAACAGCTATGGGTTAATGTAGAATGTTTCTATCCTAATGAACCACTAAACAGCTATGGGTTAATGTAGAATGTTTCTATCATAATGAACCACTAAACAGCTATGGGTTAATGTAGAATGTTTCTGTCCTAATGAACCACTAAACAGCTATGGGTTAATGTAGAATGTTTCTATCCTAATGAACCACTAAACAGCTATGGGTTAATGTAGAATGTTTCTATCCTAATGAACCACTAAACAGCTATGGGTTAATGTAGAATGTTTCTATCCTAATGAACCACTAAACAGCTATGGGTTAATGTAGAATGTTTCTATCCTAATGAACCACTAAACAGCTATGGGTTAATGTAGAATGTTTCTATCCTAATGAACCACTAAACAGCTATGGGTTAATGTAGAATGTTTCTATCCTAATGAACCACTAAACAGCTATGGGTTGATAGAGGACTATCTCTCAGTTAATGTATCATGACATGACCATAATCATCATTACATGCAACACTAGGCAGTTCCTGTAGCACTAAGCAGTCGCTGACAGATAATGAAGTCTTTGTTAATTAGGTCTAGTCATTGTCCATAGACACCAATTAGCTACACTTAGGCCTAGCTCAGTAATTACACTATTATGTAGGCCAAACTCTAGGCAGTGTTTTGGACTGGTAAGCACCATGCTGTCCCAAAGAAAGGGAGTCCTTTTCTTACTTGGGTGAAGCATCTCTTTAAGGCTCTAGGAGTGTGTACTGGCATCATTAACAGTGTTTAACCCAGAACACTGTCTGTCTCACAACACGTCTTAACAAGTCTTAACACGCCAGCAGCACATCACTGCAGACTACAGTATGTTCTCATGCACCCTGCCTGGCCCATATCCTCTGGGATATATCGCTCTCTCTTACTGGCTCATCAGCCAACCAGGGTGAATCTCTGATACACGAGCCAACCAGGGAGAATCTCTGATACATCAGCCAACCAGGGAGAATCTCTGATACATCAGCCAACCAGGGAGAATCTCTGATACATCAGCCAACCAGGGAGAATCTCTGATACATCAGCCAACCAGGGAGAATCTCTGATACACCAGCCAACCAGGGAGAATCTCTGATACATCAGCCAACCAGGGAGAATCTCTGATACATCAGCCAACCAGGGAGAATCTCTGATACATCAGCCAACTAGGGAGAATCTCTGATACATCAGCCAACCAGGGAGAATCTCTGATACATCAGCCAACTAGGGAGAATCTCTGATACATCAGCCAACCAGGGAGAATCCCTTCTACCCTGCTGTAAACATTCTAGACTCACCAGCCAACCAGGGAGAATCTCTGATACATCAGCCAACCAGGGAGAATCTCTGATACATTAGCCAACCAGGGAGAATCCTTCTACCCTGCTGTAAACATCCATGACTCATCACTAGAGCATTTGCATTGAACAACCAAGTAACTGTGGGGGGAAAAAGCTACAACTGTTTATCGTCACAATGAACAGTGTAGAGAAAAAATGTGTCCACATTTACTCACTCACCAGAGAGAATCCAAACCCTGTCATAAACATGAATGACTCATCAGCCAACCAGGGAGAATCCAAACCTGTTATAAACATGAATAACTCACCAGCCAACCAGGAGAATCCAACCCCTGTTATAAACTTGAATAACTCATAACCAGAGAATTAGCATAAAAATGACAAGGTCCACAATGTACCCGCCCCAAAAAGTACCAAAACCTTTTATCAGTCAAAATGAGCAGCTGGGGACTTTTGTCTGTGAATGCTGGCTATAGAAGTCTCATGTATTCTCTGGTACAGCAGAGCAGCAGGATTGGAGGGAGTCTCCTGTATCATGTATTCTCTGGTACAGCAGAGCAGGATGATTGGAGGGAGTCTCCAGTATCATGTATTCTCTGGTACAGCAGAGCAGGATGATTGGAGGGAGTCTCCTGTATCATGTATTCTCTGGTACAGCAGAGCAGCAGGATTGGAGGGAGTCTCCTGTATCATGTATTCTCTGGTACAGCAGAGCAGGATGATTGGAGGGAGTCTCCAGTATCATGTATTCTCTGGTACAGCAGAGCAGCAGGATGATTGGAGGGAGTCTCCTGTATCCTGTATTCTCTGGTACAGCAGAGCAGCAGGATTGGAGGGAGTCTCCAGTATCATGTATTCTCTGGTACAGCAGAGCAGCAGGATGATTGGAGGGAGTCTCCAGTATCATGTATTCTCTGGTACAGCAGAGCAGGATGATTGGAGGGAGTCTCCAGTATCATGTATTCTCTGGTACAGCAGAGCAGGATGATTGGAGGGAGTCTCCAGTATCATGTATTCTCTGGTACAGCAGAGCAGCAGGATTGGAGGGAGTCTCCAGTATCATGTATTCTCTGGTACAGCAGAGCAGCAGGATTGGAGGGAGTCTCCTGTATCATGTATTCTCTGGTACAGCAGAGCAGCAGGATTGGAGGGAGTCTCCTGTATCATGTATTCTCTGGTACAGCAGAGCAGGATGATTGGAGGGAGTCTCCAGTATCATGTATTCTCTGGTACAGCAGAGCAGCAGGATGATTGGAGGGAGTCTCCAGTATCATGTATTCTCTGGTACAGCAGAGCAGCAGGATTGGAGGGAGTCTCCTGTATCATGTATTCTCTGGTACAGCAGAGCAGCAGGATTGGAGGGAGTCTCCAGTATCATGTATTCTCTGGTACAGCAGAGCAGCAGGATTGGAGGGAGTCTCCAGTATCATGTATTCTCTGGTACAGCAGAGCAGCAGGATTGGAGGGAGTCTCCAGTATCATGTATTCTCTGGTACAGCAGAGCAGCAGGATTGGAGGGAGTCTCCTGTATCCTGTATTCTCTGGTACAGCAGAGCAGCAGGATTGGAGGGAGTCTCCAGTATCATGTATTCTCTGGTACAGCAGAGCAGCAGGATTGGAGGGAGTCTCCTGTATCCTGTATTCTCTGGTACAGCAGAGCAGCAGGATTGGAGGGAGTCTCCAGTATCATGTATTCTCTGGTACAGCAGAGCAGCAGGATTGGAGGGAGTCTCCTGTATCCTGTATTCTCTGGTACAGCAGAGCAGCAGGATTGGAGGGAGTCTCCAGTATCATGTATTCTCTGGTACAGCAGAGCAGCAGGATTGGAGGGAGTCTCCTGTATCATGTATTATCTGGTACAGCAGAGCAGCAGGATTGGAGGGAGTCTCCAGAGGAATATCAGGGTTACGTCCCAAATGCCCCCCTATTCCCTATGTAGTGCACTACTTTTGACCAAAGCCTATAGGGAATAGGGTGCCAATTGGGACAGTGAATCAGTCAAATGGAATGTCAGCCTGTCCATCAATGGGGCTCATTGTGTTTCAGATGAAAAGAACTGGCCAGAAGGACTGCTTATCAGTCCCTCTTATTAAATAAAGGTTAAAGAAACACATTTTTAAAAAGTCAGTGTGAAGCAACCATACCGCAGGACCTTGGACAGTGACTGGGCTCTATGAGGATAGTACTGTTCAACTGTGCCTGACCCTACCAAGAGACAACAGCACATCACGTATATATAGCAGCCCACGTAATGCTAATGGCCATTAAACGGGTAGTTGCAGTCCTCGATTGTGACCGTGTGTATATGATAAACCATGACAAATGTCTGTTTTAAGACGGGCAATAATATCCTCCTGACTGCGGAGATATTTCACCTCCTGCGTGGTGGTGTGCAGGAGATACATATCTTAGCTCCGGGATTTCTACAGATAAATGTAATTTCTCCTCTCCCAGGGACGTTCACTCACCTGCCTTGTAGGCTATGGTGTTGGTTTTGGCCACAGACTTCTTGTAACACAGATAGACCGAGGAACCCCACTGAAAACAGAGATCACACGTGGTGTTGGTTTTGGCCACAGACTTCTTGTAACACAGATAGACCGAGGAACCCCACTGAAAACAGAGATCACACGTGGTGTTGGTTTTGGCCACAGACTTCTTGTAACACAGATAGACCGAGGAACCCCACTGAAAACAGAGATCACACGTGGTGTTGGTTTTGGCCACAGACTTCTTGTAACACAGATAGACCGAGGAACCCCACTGAAAACAGAGACCACACGTGGTGTTGGTTTTGGCCACAGACTTCTTGTAACACAGATAGACCGAGGAACCCCACTGAAAACAGAGATCACACGTGGTGTTGGTTTTGGCCACAGACTTCTTGTAACACAGATAGACCGAGGAACCCCACTGAAAACAGAGATCACACGTGGTGTTGGTTTTGGCCACAGACTTCTTGTAACACAGATAGACCGAGGAACCCCACTGAAAACAGAGACCACACGTGGTGTTGGTTTTGGCCACAGACTTCTTGTAACACAGATAGACCGAGGAACCCCACTGAAAACAGAGATGACACGTGGTGTTGGTTTTGGCCACAGACTTCTTGTAACACAGATAGACCGAGGAACCCCAATGAAAACAGAGATCACACGTGGTGTTGGTTTTGGCCACAGACTTCTTGTAACACAGATAGACCGAGGAACCCCACTGAAAACAGAGATCACACGTGGTGTTGGTTTTGGCCACAGACTTCTTGTAACACAGATAGACCGAGGAACCCCACTGAAAAAAGAGATCACACGTGTTGTTGGTTTTGGCCACAGACTTCTTGTAACACAGATAGACCGAGGAACCCCACTGAAAACAGAGATCACACGTGGTGTTGGTTTTGGCCACAGACTTCTTGTAACACAGATAGACCGAGGAACCCCACTGAAAACAGAGATCACACGTGGTGTTGGTTTTGGCCACAGACTTCTTGTAACACAGATAGACCGAGGAACCCCACTGAAAACAGAGATCACACGTGGTGTTGGTTTTGGCCACAGACTTCTTGTAACACAGATAGACCGAGGAACCCCACTGAAAACAGAGACCACACGTGGTGTTGGTTTTGGCCACAGACTTCTTGTAACACAGATAGACCGAGGAACCCCACTGAAAACAGAGATCACACGTGGTGTTGGTTTTGGCCACAGACTTCTTGTAACACAGATAGACCGAGGAACCCCACTGAAAACAGAGATCACACGTGGTGTTGGTTTTGGCCACAGACTTCTTGTAACACAGATAGACCGAGGAACCCCACTGAAAACAGAGATCACACGTGGTGTGTGGATATGAATCACACCACTCTCTTTCCTTCCAAACACACCGCCGGGAATCAGTTGAGTAATGTGTTGACAAGAGCAGTCCACAGTGACCCTGAATTATGACAGGTCAGGAGAGGGGACAGTGGAGAGGTCAGGAGACAGGGGAGAGGTCAGGAGAGGGGACAGTGGAGAGGTCAGGGGAGGGGACAGGGGAGAGGTCAGGAGAGGGGACAGTGGAGAGGTCAGGGGAGGGGACAGTGGAGAGGTCAGGAGGGGGGGAGAGGTCAGGAGAGGGGACAGTGGAGAGGTCAGGGGAGGGGACAGGGGAGAGGTCAGGAGAGGGGACAGTGGAGAGGTCAGGGGAGGGGACAGTGGAGAGGTCAGGGGAGGGGACAGTGGAGAGGTCAGGGGACAGTGGAGAGGTCAGGAGAGGGGACAGGGGAGAGGTCAGGGGAGGGGACAGTGGAGAGGTCAGGGGAGGGGACAGTGGAGAGGTCAGGGGAGGGGACAGGGGAGAGGTCAGGGGAGGGGACAGTGGAGAGGTCAGGGGAGGGGACAGGGGAGAGGTCAGGGGAGGGGACAGTGGAGAGGTCAGGGGAGGGGACAGTGGAGAGGTCAGGGGACAGTGGAGAGGTCAGGAGAGGGGACGGTGGAGAGGTCAGGGGAGGGGACAGTGGAGAGGTCAGGGGAGGGGACAGGGGAGAGGTCAGGAGAGGGGACAGTGGAGAGGTCAGGGGAGGGGACAGTGGAGAGGTCAGGGGAGGGGACAGTGGAGAGGTCAGGAGACAGGGGAGAGGTCAGGAGAGGGGACAGTGGAGAGGTCAGGGGAGGGGACAGGGGAGAGGTCAGGAGAGGGGACAGTGGAGAGGTCAGGGGAGGGGACAGTGGAGAGGTCAGGGGACAGTGGAGAGGTCAGGAGAGGGGACAGGGGAGAGGTCAGGGGAGGGGACAGTGGAGAGGTCAGGGGAGGGGACAGTGGAGAGGTCAGGGGAGGGGACAGTGGAGAGGTCAGGGGAGGGGACAGGGGAGAGGTCAGGGGAGGGGACAGTGGAGAGGTCAGGGGAGGGGACAGTGGAGAGGTCAGGGGACAGTGGAGAGGTCAGGAGAGGGGACGGTGGAGAGGTCAGGGGAGGGGACGGTGGAGAGGTCAGGGGAGGGGACAGTGGAGAGGTCAGGGGAGGTGACAGTGGAGAGGTCAGGGGAGGGTGGAGAGGTCAGGGGACAGTGGAGAGGTCAGGGGACAGTGGAGAGGTCAGGGGACAGTGGAGAGGTCAGGGGAGGGGACAGGGGAGAGGTCAGGGGACAGTGGAGAGGTCAGGAGAGGGGACAGTGGAGAGGTCAGGGGAGGGGACAGTGGAGAGGTCAGGGGACAGTGGAGAGGTCAGGGGAGGGGACAGTGGAGAGGTCAGGGGAGGGGACAGGGGAGAGGTCAGGGGAGGGGACAGTGGAGAGGTCAGGGGAGGGGACAGTGGAGAGGTCAGGGGACAGTGGAGAGGTCAGGGGACAGTGGAGAGGTCAGGGGAGGGGAGGGTGGAGAGGCCAGGGGAGGGGACAGTGGAGAGGTCAGGGGAGGTGACGGTGGAGAGGTCAGGGGAGGGGACAGTGGAGAGGTCAGGGGAGGGGACGGTGGAGAGGTCAGGGGAGGGGACGGTGGAGAGGTCAGGGGAGGGGACAGTGGAGAGGTCAGGGGACAGTGGAGAGGTCAGGGGAGGGGAGGGTGGAGAGGTCAGGGGAGGGGACAGTGGAGAGGTCAGGGGAGGGGACGGTGGAGAGGTCAGGGGAGGGGACAGTGGAGAGGTCAGGGGAGGGGACGGTGGAGAGGTCAGGGGACAGTGGAGAGGTCAGGGGAGGGGACAGTGGAGGGGTCAGGGGAGAGTGGAGAGATCAGGGGACGGTGGAGAGGTCAGGGGAGGGGACAGTGGAGAGGTCAGGGGAGGGGACAGTGGAGAGGTCAGGGGAGGGGACAGCGGAGAGGTCAGGGGAGGGGACAGTGGAGAGGTCAGGGGAGGGGACAGTGGAGAGGTCAGGGGAGGGGACGGTGGAGAGGTCAGGGGAGGGGACAGTGGAGAGGTCAGGGGAGGTGACAGTGGAGGGGTCAGGGGACAGTGGAGAGGTCAGGGGAGGGGACAGTGGAGAGGTCAGGGGAGGGGAGGGTGGAGAGGTCAGGGGACAGTGGAGAGGTCAGGGGACAGTGGAGAGGTCAGGGGACAGTGGAGAGGTCAGGGGACAGTGGAGAGGTCAGGGGAGGGGACAGGGGAGAGGTCAGGGGACAGTGGAGAGGTCAGGAGAGGGGACAGTGGAGAGGTCAGGGGAGGGGACAGTGGAGAGGTCAGGGGACAGTGGAGAGGTCAGGGGAGGGGACAGTGGAGAGGTCAGGGGACAGTGGAGAGGTCAGGGGAGGGGACAGGGGAGAGGTCAGGGGAGGGGACAGTGGAGAGGTCAGGGGAGGGGACGGTGGAGAGGTCAGGGGAGGGGACAGGGGAGAGGTCAGGGGAGGGGACAGTGGAGAGGTCAGGGGAGGGGACAGTGGAGAGGTCAGGGGACAGTGGAGAGGTCAGGAGAGGGGACGGTGGAGAGGTCAGGGGAGGGGACAGTGGAGAGGTCAGGGGAGGGGACAGTGGAGAGGTCAGGGGAGGGGACAGGGGAGAGGTCAGGGGAGGGGACAGTGGAGAGGTCAGGGGAGGGGACAGTGGAGAGGTCAGGGGACAGTGGAGAGGTCAGGAGAGGGGACGGTGGAGAGGTCAGGGGAGGGGACGGTGGAGAGGTCAGGGGAGGGGACAGTGGAGAGGTCAGGGGAGGTGACAGTGGAGAGGTCAGGGGAGGGTGGAGAGGTCAGGGGACAGTGGAGAGGTCAGGGGACAGTGGAGAGGTCAGGGGACAGTGGAGAGGTCAGGGGAGGGGACAGGGGAGAGGTCAGGGGACAGTGGAGAGGTCAGGAGAGGGGACAGTGGAGAGGTCAGGGGAGGGGACAGTGGAGAGGTCAGGGGACAGTGGAGAGGTCAGGGGAGGGGACAGTGGAGAGGTCAGGGGAGGGGACAGGGGAGAGGTCAGGGGAGGGGACAGTGGAGAGGTCAGGGGAGGGGACAGTGGAGAGGTCAGGGGACAGTGGAGAGGTCAGGGGACAGTGGAGAGGTCAGGGGAGGGGAGGGTGGAGAGGCCAGGGGAGGGGACAGTGGAGAGGTCAGGGGAGGTGACGGTGGAGAGGTCAGGGGAGGGGACAGTGGAGAGGTCAGGGGAGGGGACGGTGGAGAGGTCAGGGGAGGGGACGGTGGAGAGGTCAGGGGAGGGGACAGTGGAGAGGTCAGGGGACAGTGGAGAGGTCAGGGGAGGGGAGGGTGGAGAGGTCAGGGGAGGGGACAGTGGAGAGGTCAGGGGAGGGGACGGTGGAGAGGTCAGGGGAGGGGACAGTGGAGAGGTCAGGGGAGGGGACGGTGGAGAGGTCAGGGGACAGTGGAGAGGTCAGGGGAGGGGACAGTGGAGGGGTCAGGGGAGAGTGGAGAGATCAGGGGACGGTGGAGAGGTCAGGGGAGGGGACAGTGGAGAGGTCAGGGGAGGGGACAGTGGAGAGGTCAGGGGAGGGGACAGCGGAGAGGTCAGGGGAGGGGACAGTGGAGAGGTCAGGGGAGGGGACAGTGGAGAGGTCAGGGGAGGGGACGGTGGAGAGGTCAGGGGAGGGGACAGTGGAGAGGTCAGGGGAGGTGACAGTGGAGGGGTCAGGGGACAGTGGAGAGGTCAGGGGAGGGGACAGTGGAGAGGTCAGGGGAGGGGAGGGTGGAGAGGTCAGGGGACAGTGGAGAGGTCAGGGGACAGTGGAGAGGTCAGGGGACAGTGGAGAGGTCAGGGGACAGTGGAGAGGTCAGGGGAGGGGACAGGGGAGAGGTCAGGGGACAGTGGAGAGGTCAGGAGAGGGGACAGTGGAGAGGTCAGGGGAGGGGACAGTGGAGAGGTCAGGGGACAGTGGAGAGGTCAGGGGAGGGGACAGTGGAGAGGTCAGGGGACAGTGGAGAGGTCAGGGGAGGGGACAGGGGAGAGGTCAGGGGAGGGGACAGTGGAGAGGTCAGGGGAGGGGACGGTGGAGAGGTCAGGGGAGGGGACGGTGGAGAGGTCAGGGGAGGGGACAGTGGAGAGGTCAGGGGACAGTGGAGAGGTCAGGGGAGGGGAGGGTGGAGAGGTCAGGGGAGGGGACAGTGGAGAGGTCAGGGGAGGGGACGGTGGAGAGGTCAGGGGAGGGGACAGTGGAGAGGTCAGGGGAGGGGACGGTGGAGAGGTCAGGGGACAGTGGAGAGGTCAGGGGAGGGGACAGTGGAGGGGTCAGGGGAGAGTGGAGAGATCAGGGGACGGTGGAGAGGTCAGGGGAGGGGACAGTGGAGAGGTCAGGGGAGGGGACAGTGGAGAGGTCAGGGGAGGGGACAGCGGAGAGGTCAGGGGAGGGGACAGTGGAGAGGTCAGGGGAGGGGACAGTGGAGAGGTCAGGGGAGGGGACGGTGGAGAGGTCAGGGGAGGGGACAGTGGAGAGGTCAGGGGAGGTGACAGTGGAGGGGTCAGGGGACAGTGGAGAGGTCAGGGGAGGGGACAGTGGAGAGGTCAGGGGAGGGGAGGGTGGAGAGGTCAGGGGACAGTGGAGAGGTCAGGGGACAGTGGAGAGGTCAGGGGACAGTGGAGAGGTCAGGGGACAGTGGAGAGGTCAGGGGAGGGGACAGGGGAGAGGTCAGGGGACAGTGGAGAGGTCAGGAGAGGGGACAGTGGAGAGGTCAGGGGAGGGGACAGTGGAGAGGTCAGGGGACAGTGGAGAGGTCAGGGGAGGGGACAGTGGAGAGGTCAGGGGACAGTGGAGAGGTCAGGGGAGGGGACAGGGGAGAGGTCAGGGGAGGGGACAGTGGAGAGGTCAGGGGAGGGGACAGTGGAGAGGTCAGGGGACAGTGGAGAGGTCAGGGGACAGTGGAGAGGTCAGGGGAGGGGAGGGTGGAGAGGCCAGGGGAGGGGACAGTGGAGAGGTCAGGGGAGGTGACGGTGGAGAGGTCAGGGGAGGGGACAGTGGAGAGGTCAGGGGAGGGGACGGTGGAGAGGTCAGGGGAGGGGACGGTGGAGAGGTCAGGGGAGGGGACAGTGGAGAGGTCAGGGGACAGTGGAGAGGTCAGGGGAGGGGAGGGTGGAGAGGTCAGGGGAGGGGACAGTGGAGAGGTCAGGGGAGGGGACGGTGGAGAGGTCAGGGGAGGGGACAGTGGAGAGGTCAGGGGAGGGGACGGTGGAGAGGTCAGGGGACAGTGGAGAGGTCAGGGGAGGGGACAGTGGAGGGGTCAGGGGAGAGTGGAGAGGTCAGGGGACGGTGGAGAGGTCAGGGGAGGGGACAGTGGAGAGGTCAGGGGAGGGGACAGTGGAGAGGTCAGGGGAGGGGACAGCGGAGAGGTCAGGGGAGGGGACAGTGGAGAGGTCAGGGGAGGGGACAGTGGAGAGGTCAGGGGAGGGGACAGCGGAGAGGTCAGGAGAGGGGACAGCGGAGAGGTCAGGGGAGGGGACAGTGGAGAGGTCAGGGGAGGGGACAGGGGAGAGGTCAGGGGAGGGGACAGGGGAGAGGTCAGGGGAGGGGACAGGGGAGAGGTCAGGGGAGGGGACAGTGGAGAGGCCAGGGGAGAGGACAGGGGAGAGGTCAGGGGAGGGGACAGGGGAGAGGTCAGGGGACAGTGGAGAGGTCAGGGGACCCTACTTCCACCGCTCCTTCCACTCATACAGAACACTCAGGGGAGGGGACAATGGAGAGGTCAGGGGAGGGGAGGGTGGAGAGATCAGGAGAGGGGACAGTGGAGAGGTCAGGAGAGGGGACAGTGGAGAGGTCAGGAGAGGGGACAGTGGAGAGGTCAGGGGAGGGGAGGGTGGAGAGATCAGGAGAGGGGAGGGTGGAGATGTAAGGAGAGGGGAAAGTGGAGAGGTCAGGGGAGGGGACAGTGGAGAGGTCAGGGGAGGGGGGGCAGTAGGGGGTTTGGTAGAGGAGCGTTTTACAGTAGGGGGTTCGGAAGAAGAGTGTTTTACAGTAGGGGGTTTGGTAGAGGAGTGTTTTAAAGTATGGGGTTTGGTAGAGGAGTGTTTTAAAGTATGGGGTTTGGTAGAAGAGTGTTTTACAGTAGGGGGTTTGGTAGAAGAGTGTTTTACAGTAGGGGGTTCGGAAGAAGAGTGTTTTACAATAGGGGGTTCGGAAGAAGAGTGTTTTACAGTAGGGGGTTTGGTAGAGGAGTGTTTTAAAGTAGGGGGTTTGGTAGAAGAGTGTTTTAAAGTAGGGGGTTTGGTAGAGGAGCGTTTTACAGTAGGGGGTTTGGTAGAAGAGTGTTTTACAGTAGGGGGTTTGGTAGAGGAGCGTTTTACAGTAGGGGGTTTGGTAGAAGAGTGTTTTACAGTAGGGGGTTTGGTAGAAGAGTGTTTTAAAGTAGGGGGTTTGGTAGAAGAGTGTTTTAAAGTAGGGGGTTTGGTAGAGGAGCGTTTTACAGTAGGGGGTTTGGTAGAAGAGTGTTTTACAGTAGGGGTGTTGGTAGAGGAGTGTTTTAAAGTAGGGGGTTTGGTAGAGGAGCGTTTTACAGTAGGGGGTTTGGTAGAAGAGTGTTTTACAGTAGGGGGTTTGGTAGAAGAGTGTTTTAAAGTAGGGGGTTTGGTAGAGGAGCGTTTTACAGTAGGGGGTTTGGTAGAAAAGTGTTTTACAGTAGGGGGTTTGGTAGAAGAGTGTTTTACAGTAGGGGGTTTGGTAGAAGAGTGTTTTACAGTAGGGGGTTTGGTAGAGGAGCGTTTTACAGTAGGGGGTTTGGTAGAAGAGTGTTTTACAGTAGGGGGTTTGGTAGAAGAGTGTTTTACAGTAGGGGGTTTGGTAGAAGAGTGTTTTACAGTAGGGGGTTTGGTAGAAGAGTGTTTTACAGTAGGGGGTTTGGTAGAAGAGTGTTTTACAGTAGGGGGTTTGGTAGAAGAGTGTTTTACAGTAGGGGGTTTGGTAGAAGAGTGTTTTACAGTAGGGGGTTTGGTAGAAGAGTGTTTTACAGTAGGGGGTTTGGTAGAGGAGCGTTTTACAGTAGGGGGTTTGGTAGAGGAGTGTTTTACAGTAGGGGGTTTGGTAGAAGAGTGTTTTACAGTAGGGGGTTTGGTAGAAGAGTGTTTTACAGTAGGGGGTTTGGTAGAAGAGCATAGCATCCATGTTATCCCTCCCTCCCTCTCCCTCCCTCCCTCCCTCCCTCATCTCACCATACTGCTGTTGAGGTTCTTGTCCACCTTGCAGAAGGTGTGTGGTGGTGTCTCTCCCTTGCCGGGGATGATGACACAGATGTCGGTGACGGCCAGGGCGGCGTAGGTCTGGCTCTCCGTGGCGCGGCGATACGTCACGTAGATCCTCTGGGAGGAGGTGGAGCTTATGTTGGCAGGGCGTCCGGAGGGCGTGGTCTGGATGACGTGGCAACCCTGCTTCAACCGCTCCTTCCACTCATACAGAACACTGGGAGGAGGAGAGGAATCTGTCATTTAGCTACTACCCTAACCCTGACCCTGCTTCAACCGCTCCTTCCACAATATCAGTTGTTTATTCATAAAACCCTAGACCTGTTTTTATCATTGAAGTTTTTAGGTTTAAGTCCCATCCTACATTCTTTTTAAAAAAGTATCACCTAATAGCAGGGACAGCACCATCTAGGTGATCAGAACCTGGTAATATCAGGATTTAGGAGGGGACATAAATTACTTCAATGACAAATTTATCTGAACAGGGGGGGGGGGAATCTAATTGACTAAAAATACATGACATAGTATGAAGAAACAATACCCCAAGCAGCAGCTCCATACTACCAGTCAAACATAGAGAACTGATACTTTGTACTCATTGTTGGGGTGTGGGGGTTCATGGGTGGCTTTTGACCCAAAAACAAAGTTATTCCTCATGTCTTACTCTTTGTTAGAAAAAAAGTTTGGTCCAAATCGGATGTTAGGTACTATATTTATTGGATATTATATGAATCCTATAAATTAAAACGGCCAATTTGGATGCAATCAATAAGCTTAATTTCTCGAGAGCAAATTATATTTCAACAAATAATGTTGCAGGAATGCTAATCTTATCTTGTTTACAATTAAAGAGAAAACAGTCCTGTTGTTTGAGGTCATCGTAACCAACAACACACAGAGACCCCTCATCCAGAGATGTGTCTAATTAACCAGTCTGTTATAGGTGGGTCTCCTCTCAGTCAGAGATGTGTCTGAATTAACCAGCCTGTTATAGTTGGGTCTCCTCTCAGTCAGAGATGTGTCTAATTAACCAGTCTGTTATAGTTGGGTCTCCTCTCAGTCAGAGATGTGTCTGAATTAACCAGCCTGTTATAGTTGGGTCTCCTCTCAGTCAGAGATGTGTCTGAATTAACCAGCCTGTTATAGTTGGGTCTCCTCTCAGTCAGAGATGTGTCTGAATTAACCAGCCTGTTATAGTTGGGTCTCCTCTCAGTCAGAGATGTGTCTAATTAATCAGTCTGTTATAGTTGGGTCTCCTCTCAGTCAGAGATGTGTCTGAATTAACCAGCCTGTTATAGTTGGGTCTCCTCTCAGTCAGAGATGTGTCTGAATTAACCAGCCTGTTATAGTTGGGTCTCCTCTCAGTCAGAGATGTGTCTAATTAATCAGTCTGTTATAGTTGGGTCTCCTCTCAGTCAGAGATGTGTCTGAATTAACCAGTCTGTTATAGTTGGGTCTCCTCTCAGTCAGAGATGTGTCTGAATTAACCAGCCTGTTATAGTTGGGTCTCCTCTCAGTCAGAGATGTGTCTAATTAATCAGTCTGTTATAGTTGGGTCTCCTCTCAGTCAGAGATGTGTCTGAATTAACCAGCCTGTTATAGTTGGGTCTCCTCTCAGTCAGAGATGTGTCTGAATTAACCAGCCTGTTATAGTTGGGTCTCCTCTCAGTCAGAGATGTGTCTAATTAATCAGTCTGTTATAGTTGGGTCTCCTCTCAGTCAGAGATGTGTCTGAATTAACCAGCCTGTTATAGTTGGGTCTCCTCTCAGTCAGAGATGTGTCTAATTAACCAGCCTGTTATAGTTGGGTCTCCTCTCAGTCAGAGATGTGTCTAATTAACCAGCCTGTTATAGGTGGGTCTCCTCTCAGTCAGAGATGTGTCTAATTAACCAGCCTGTTATAGTTGGGTCTCCTCTCAGTCAGAGATGTGTCTAATTAACCAGCCTGTTATAGTTGGGTCTCCTCTCAGTCAGAGATGTGTCTGAATTAACCAGCCTGTTATAGTTGGGTCTCCTCTCAGTCAGAGATGTGTCTGAATTAACCAGTCTGTTATAGTTGGGTCTCCTCTCAGTCAGAGATGTGTCTAATTAATCAGCCTGTTATAGTTGGATCAGTCACTAAACCTGTCTTAGTTTCCTCTAACTGAGGAAGTGTAACTGATCTACATCTACCTACCCCGGGTCAAAACTACCCCGGGTCAAAACTACCCCGGGTCACAACTACCCCGGGGTCACAACTACCCCGGGGTCACAACTACCCCGGGTCACAACTACCCCGGGTCACAACTACACCGGGTCACAACTACACCGGGTCACAACTACACCGGGTCACAACTACCCCGGGTCATAACTACCCCGGGTCATAACTACCCCGGGTCACAACTACCCCGGGTCACAACTACCCCCGGTCACAACTACCCCCGGTCACAACTACCCCGGGTCATAACTACCCCGGGTCATAACTACCCCCAGGTCATAACTACCCCGGGTCATAACTACCCCAGGTCATATCTACCCCAGGTCCTAACTACCCCAGGTCACAACTACCCCGGGTCATAACCCCAGGTCCTAACTACCCCGGGTCATAACTACCCCGGGTCATAACTACCCTGGGTCATAACTACCCCAGGTCACAACTACCCCGGGTCATTACTACCCCAGGTCATAACTACCCCAGGTCATAACTACCCCAGGTCATAACTACCCCAGGTCACAACTACCCCGGGTCATAACCCCAGGTCCTAACTACCCCGGGTCATAACTACCCCGGGTCATAACTACCCCAGGTCATAACTACCCCAGGTCATAACTACCCCAGGTCATAACTACCCCAGGTCACAACTACCCCAGGTCACAACTACCCCAGGTCATAACTACCCCAGGTCATAACTACCCCAGGTCATAACTACCCCGGGTCATATCTACCCCGGGTCATATCTACCCCGGGTCATAACTACCCCGGGGTCACAACTACCCCGGGGTCACAACTACCCCGGGTCAAAACTACCTCGGGTCAAAACTACCTCGGGTCAAAACTACCCTGAGTCAAAACTACCCCGAGTCAAAACTACCCCGGGTCATAACTACCCCGGGGTCACAACTACCCCGGGGTCACAACTACCCCGGGTCATAACTACCCCAGGTCATAACTACCCCGGGGTCATAACTACCCCGGGGTCATAACTACCTCAGGTCATGTCTACCCCGGGTCAAAACTACCCCGGGTCATAACTACCCCCAGGCCATAACTACCCCGGGGTCATAACTACCCCGGGGTCATAACTACCCCGGGTCAAAACTACCCCGGGTCAAAACTACCCCGGGTCAAAACTACCCCGGGTCATAACTACCCCCAGGCCATAACTACCCCCAGGCCATAACTACCCCCAGGCCATAACTACCCCGGGTCACCACTACCCCGGGTCATAACTACCCCAGGTCATAACTACCCCAGGTCATATCTACCCCGGGTCATAACTACCCCGGGTCATAACTACCCCGGGTCATAACTACCCCGGGTCATAACTACCCCCGGGTCATAACTACCCTGGGTCATTACTACCCCGGGTCATTACTACCCCAGGTCATTACTACCCCGGGTCATAACTACCCCCAGGTCATATCTACCCTGGGTCATTACTACCCCGGGTCATTACTACCCCGGGTCATTACTACCCCGGGTCATAACTACCCCGGGTCATAACTACCCCGGGTCATAACTACCCCCAGGTCATATCTACCCCAGGTCATTACTACCCCGGGTCATATCTACCCCGGGTCATTACTACCCCGGGTCATAACTACCCCAGGTCATAACTACCCCGGGTCATAACTACCCCAGGTCATAACTACCCCGGGTCATAACTACCCCGGGTCATAACTACCCCCAGGTCATATCTACCCCAGGTCATTACTACCCCGGGTCATAACTACCCCGGGTCATAACTACCCCGGGTCATAACTACCCCGGGTCATAACTACCCCCAGGTCATAACTACCCCCAGGTCATAACTACCCCCAGGTCATAACTACCCCCAGGTCATAACTACCCCCAGGTCATATCTACCCCAGGTCATATCTACCCCAGGTTTGTCTACCTACCCCAGGTCAGTGAGTGGTGGTTTGTCCCGTCCTCGTCTGTAACACAGGAAGATCTGTGGTGCCATGAGACTTCCGTTGTTCAGGTCAGCTGACAGGCCGGACGGCGTGGATTCCACGCACGTGTACCCAGGAGGCACCTCTTCCCCCAGCGAGCGCATCACCACAGCGACGTCGGTGATGGGCGGCTTGGGTTTGGCCGTCTTGTGGCAGACATCGTGGAAGTGGATCTCCTGCTCCAGTGGCGTGGAGGAGTCTGTCAGACCAGCCAGCACGAAGTAGTCTGCTACACGAGGCCCCTTGTCCTCCATCTCCCATCACTGGGTAGGTCTGGATGAGAGAGAGAGATGCAGAGAGAGAGAAAGTGAAAGAGAGAGAGAGAGAGAGAGAGAGAGAGAGAGATATAAAAAGAGAGAAAGTGAGAGAGAGAGAGAGAGAGAGAAAGAAAGATTATCGTACAACAGACCACATTTACACCCTCCACACTCTAATTGATAAACAAGTTAACCAAAACAAAGGCAAAATCTACTCGTGTTTTGTAGATTTCAAGAAAGCATTTGATTCAATTTGGCACGAAGGTCTTTTTTATAAACTAATAGAAAGTGGTATTGGAGGGAAAACATATGATGTTATTAAATCAATGTACACTAAAAACAAATGTGCGGTTAGAACTGGCAACAAGCAAACAGACTTCTTCTCTCAGGGGCGGGGAGTGAAACAGGGCTGCCCAATAAGTCCAACATTATTTAACATCTACATTAATGAATTGGCAAAAACATTAGAAGAATCGGCAGCACCTGGTATCACCCTACACAACACTGAAATCAAGTGTCTGCTGTACGCAGATGACCTGGTGCTGCTGTCTCCCACTAAAGAGGGGTTACAGCAGCACCTAGATCGTCTTCACAGGTTCTGTCAGACCTGGGCTCTGACCGTTAACCTAAAAAAAACAAATATAATGATATTCCAAAAAAGGTCGGGAAATAAGGATGACAAATATAAATTCTATTTGGACACAGTTCTATTAGAACACACCAAAAACTACACATATCTAGGACTAAATATCAGCAACACAGGTAGCTTTCACATGGCTGTGAATGAGCTGAGAGACAAAGCAAGAATGCCATTAAAAGGAACATCAAAATTGAAATTCCAATTAGAATCTGGCTCAAAATGTTTCAATCAGTTATAGAACCAATTGCTCTATATGGCAGTGAAGTATGGGGTCGACTCTCTAATAATGAATTTACTAAATGGGACAAACATCCAACTGAAATATTGCATGAAGAGTTTTGCAAGACTGTATTGCAAGTACAAAGAAAAACTCCAAATAACGCATGTAGGGCAGAATTGGGCCAATACCCCTTCCTCATTCGAATAGAAAAAAGAGCCATCAAATTTTACAACCATCTAAAAACAAGTGACCCTAAAACATTCCATCACACAGCTCTACAATGTCAAGAGATGAAACCAGAGAAGAGTCCCCTCAGCCAGCTGGTTCTGAGGCTCAGTTCACCAACCCAAACCAACCCCATAGAGCCTCGGGACAGCCCTCAGAAAATCTGGCCCAACCAAATCATCACAAAACAAAAATAAAAATATATCACCTATTGGAAAGACACCACAAAAAATCAAAGTAAACTTCAATGCTATTTGGCTCTAAACAGACAGTACATGGTGGCAGACTATCTGACCACCGTGACTGATAGAAAACGGAGGAAAACATTGACTAGGTACAGACTCAGTGAGCACAGTCTGGCTATAGAGACCGGTGGTCACAGACAAACCTGGCTGCCCAGAGAGGACAGGCTGTGCTCACTCTGCTCCAGAGGAGAGGTAGAGACAGAGGTGCATTTCCTACTACACTGTGACAAATACTCAGACCTAAGAGCATATTTCTTTCCCAAAATTATAACTCAATACAAAGAATTTGAAAATATAAAAGATGAAGAAAAAATCAAATATTTATTGGGTGAAAAGCCAAAATGTGCAGTTTTGGCAGCCAAATATGTGTCCTCCTGCCACAACCTGAGGGACAGCCAGTGAAAAATGCAAAGTAATGTTGATAATATTTCCCATTTAGCTTAGTTTTGTTTTGTCTTTCATACCAGGTCATGTCTTCTCAAGTCATATTGACACTGGTCTACTACCATTGATTTAATGTATTGTTGTTCTGATTAATATTGTTGTTGTAGTTGTTGTTAATGGTAATCCCATGTACACTACTACTATTATTGCTGTTGGTCCCACCATTTATTTATATATAAATATATATATATTTTGTATATATATACATATATATTTGATTTAGATTTTTCGATATGTATACTTTGCCAATGTAAGTAATAATGAACTTGCCATGTCAATAAAGTCAATTGAATTGAATTGAAAGAGAGAGAGAGAGAGAGAGAGAAAGTGAGAGACAGAGAGAGAAAGAGAGAGAAAGAGAAAGAGAGAGAAAGAGAGAGACAGAGACAGAGAGAGACAGAGAGAGAGACAGAGACAGAGACAGAGAGAGACAGAGAGACAGAGACAGAGAGACAGAGAGACAGACAGAGACAGAGAGAGAGACAGAGAGAGAGACAGAGACAGAGACAGAGACAGAGACAGAGACAGAGAGAGAGAGAGAGAGAGAGAGAGAGAGAGAGAGAGAGAGAATTAGCATGCTACCTACAAAGCACCTTGTCCTCCATCTCCCATCCCCACACTCTGGGTCTGCACAGAGAGAGAGTATACACACTACCGGTCAAAAGTTTTACCACATCTACTCATTCAAGGGCTTTTCTTTATTATTACTATTTTCTAAGTTGTAGAATAATAGTGAAGACATCAAAACTATGAAATAACACATATGGATACATGTAGTAACCAAAAAAGTGTTAAACAAATCTAAATATATTTTATATTTGAGATTCTTCAAAGTAGCCACCCTTTGCCTTGATGAGAGCTTTGCACACTCTTGGCATTCTCTCAACCAGCTTCACAAGGTTGTCACCTGGAATGCATTTCAATTAAAAGATGTGCCTTCCTAAAAGTTAATTTGTGGAATTTCTTTCCTTCTTAATGCGATTGAGCCATTCAGTTGTGTTGTGACAGGGTAGGGGAGGTATACAGAAGGTAGCCCTATTTGGTAAAAGACCAATTCCATATTATGGCAAGAACAGCCATAACACACACACGCAGCCATAACACACAGTCATAACACACGCAGCCATAACACACACACACCCTAACACACAGACCATAAACACACACACACCCTAACACACACACAAAGCCATAACAATCACACCCTAACACACAGACCATAACACACACACACACACACACACACACACACACACACACACACACACACACACACACACACACACACACACACACACACACACACACACACACACACACATCATGGGAAGGGAGATTGTACTAGGGGAAGGGAGAGTGAACTAGGAGAAGAGAGAGTGTTCTAGGGGAAGAGAGAGTGTACTAGGGGAAGGGAGAGTGAACTAGGAGAAGAGAGAGTGTTCTAGGGGAAGAGAGAGTGTACTAGGAGAGAGTGTACTAGGGGAAGAGTGTACTAGGGGAAGAGAGAGTGTACTAGAAGAGGGAGTGTACTAGGGGAAGAGAGTGTACTAGGAGAAGAGAGAGTGTACTAGGAGAAGAGAGAGTGTACTAGGAGAAGAAAGAGTGAACTAGGAGAAGAGAGAGTGAACTAGGGGAAGAGAGAGTGTACTAGGGGAAGAGAGAGTGTACTAGGAGAAGAGAGAGTGTACTAGGGGAAGAGAGAGTGTAATAGGAGAATAGAGAGTGTTCTAGGGGAAGAGAGAGTGTACTAGGGGAAGAGAGAGTGTAATAGGAGAATAGAGAGTGTTCTAGGGGAAGAGAGAGTGTACTAGGGGAAGAGAGAGTGAACTAGGAGAAGAGAGAGTGTACTAGGGGAAGAGAGAGTGTACTAGGAGAAGAGAGAGTGAACTAGGAGAAGATAGAGTGAACTAGGAGAAGAGAGAGTGTACTAGAAGGGGGAGTGTACTAGGGGAAGGGAGTGTGAACTAGGGGAAGGGAGTGTGAACTAGGGGAAGAGAGAGTGTACTAGGGGAAGGGAGTGTGTGTACATGAAAGAGCGTAACAAAGTGTGTGTGTCAGTGTGTGACTGCATCAGGAGGTCCACTGTTGCTGCAGTGTGGTTCCCTGACTTCCCTCATATCGTGGCCCCTGAGAGACAGTGTGGTTCCCTGACTTCCCTCATATCGTGGCCCCTGAGAGACAGTGTGGTTCCCTGACTTCCCTCATATCGTGGCCCCTGAGAGACAGTGTGGTTCCCTGACTTCCCTCATATCACTGAGCAGAGCTGACCTGGCCCGAGTCTCAACTACACATGTGATAAGTAACCGGCTTGCCAGAGACCTAGGCTTTAGCTCAGTGGGCTAACAGTCCCAGGCAGTGTCTGGAGACTGGAGTCCTCCTTTAAGGTAAGGACGGTGCAGAGAGCGTCGGCTGGACTATGTTGACTCGAGACAGGATCAAATGACTTACATTTTATGGAATACCCTGTTGGATATCTGTACCGTAACAAGCTGACAACAGTACATTGTGTTCAACCCCAGAGACAGAGCCAAGACAAAGCTGAATGTCCTTCAGTCTGTATTATCTCACAGCCAGGGAGAACGCAATGATGATGTGTAATAGGAGAGAAAGGACAGGGTGAACAAGCATCTCTCTCTCTCTCTGTCTGTCTGTCTCTCTCTCTGTGTCTCTCTCTCTGTGTTTCTCTCTCTGTGTCTCTCTCTCTCTCTCTGAAACGGCCTCATCGACCCTAGTTTTAGAGAGGACCAGTTAGTATATTGCCAACTCAGAGCCATCACATTTAGCCACATCTAGGTTACCACACCCAGGATAATTATCCCCTCCTCTCCACACCCTCTGACTCCATCAGCCTGGCATCACAAGCCTTCATCACGCTGACTACAGAATTATTTACAAATTAAATAAACAGAGAGAGACTCCACAATCCCATATTAGAAATCTGTATCTAATAGAAGGAGAAGAGAGGGAGGGGAGGGGAGGGGATGAGAAGAGAGGAGAGGAGTGGGAGAGAGGAGAGGGGAGGGGAGGGGAAGGGAAGAGAGGAGTGGGAGAGAGGAGAGGGGAGGGGAGGAGAAGAGAGGAGAAGAGAGGATGGGAGGAGAAGAGAGGGAGAGAGGAGAGGGGAGGGGGGAGGAGAAGAGAGGGAGAGAGGAGAGGGGAGGGGGGGAAGAGAGGAGAAGAGAGGAAGGGAGGGAGGAGAGGGGAGGAGAAGAGAGGAGAAGAGAGGAAGGGAGGGAGGGAGGAGAGGGGAGTGGGAGAGAGGAGAGGGGAGAAGAGAGGAGAAGAGAGGAGTGGGAGAGAGGGGAGGAGAAGAGAGGAGGAGGAGAGAGGAGGAGAAGAGATGAGATGAGAGGAGTGGGAGAGAGGAGAGGGGGGGAGAAGAGAGGAGTGGGAGAGAGGAGAGGAGAAGAGAGGAAGGGAGAGAGGAGAGGGGAGGAGAAGAGAGGAAGGGAGAGAGGAGGGGAGGAGAAGAGATGAAGGGAGAGAGGAGAGGGGAGGAGAAGAGAGGAAGGGAGAGAGGAGGGGAGGAGAAGAGAGGAAGGGAGAGAGGAGGGGAGGAGAAGAGAGGAAGGGAGAGAGGAGGGGAGGAGAAGAGAGGAAGGGAGAGAGGAGGGGAGGAGAAAAGAGGAAGGGAGGGAGGAGGGGAGGAGAAGAGAGGAAGGGAGGGAGGAGAGGGGAGGGGAGAAGAGAGGAAGGGAGGGAGGAGAGGGGAGGGGAGAAGAGAGGAAGGGAGGGAGGAGAGGGGAGGGGAGAAGAGAGGAAGGGAGGGAGGAGAGGGGAGGGGAGAAGAGAGGAAGGGAGGGGGGAGGGGAGGAGAAGAGAGGAAGGGAGAGGATAAATGACAGCCTGCTCTCCAGGGTTAGCTCTGTGTCTCAGGGAGTTGAATGATGACTCTGGTTTAGTGAAGAAAAACAAAGACTTCCTGAAATCTAACACCAGTCTGACACCACCACACCCCAACAACAGCCATATAACATGACAGACACCACCTCAACAACAGCCATATAACATGACAGACACCTCAACAACAGCCATTTAACATGACAGACACCACCTCACCCCAACAACAGCCATATAACATGACAGACACCTCAACAACAGCCATATAACATGACAGACACCACCCCAACAACAGCCATATAACATGACAGACACCACCTCAACAACAGCCATATAACATGACAGACACCACACCTCAACAACAGCCATATAATATGACAGACACCACCTCAACAACAGCCATATAACATGACAGACACCTCCTCAACAACAGCCATATAACATGACAGACACCACCTCAACAACAGCCATATAACATGACAGACACCACCTCAACAACAGCCATATAATATGACAGACACCACCTCAACAACAGCCATATAATATGACAGACACCTCCTCAACAACAGCCATATAATATGACAGACACCACCTCAACAACAGCCATATAACATGACAGACACCACCTCAACAACAGCCATATAACATGACAGACACCACCCCAACAACAGCCATATAACATGACAGACACCACCCCAACAACAGCCATATAACATGACAGACACCACCTCAACAACAGCCATATAACATGACAGACACCACCTCAACAACAGCCATATAACATGACAGACACCACCTCAACAACAGCCATATAATATGACAGACACCACCTCAACAACAGCCATATAACATGACAGACACCACCTCAACAACAGCCATATAACATGACAGACACCACCTCAACAACAGCCATATAATATGACAGACAGCACCTCAACAACAGCCATATAACATGACAGACACCACCTCAACAACAGCCATATAACATGACAGACACCTCAACAACAGCCATATAACATGACAGACACCACCCCAACAACAGCCATATAACATGACAGACACCACCTCAACAACAGCCATATAACATGACAGACACCACCTCAACAACAGCCATATAACATGACAGACACCACCCCAACAGCCATATAACATGACAGACACCACCTCAACAACAGCCATATAACATGACAGACACCACCCCAACAACAGCCATATAACATGACAGACACCACCTCAACAACAGCCATATAACATGACAGACACCACCCCAAAACAGCCATATAACATGACAGACACCACCTCAACAACATCCATATAACATGACAGACACCACCCCAACAACAGCCATATAACATGACAGACACCACCCCAACAACAGCCATATAACATGACAGACACCACCTCAACAACAGCCATATAACATGACAGACACCACCTCAACAACAGCCATATAATATGACAGACACCACCTCAACAACAGCCATATAACATGACAGACACCACCTCAACAACAGCCATATAACATGACAGACACCACCTCAACAACAGCCATATAATATGACAGACACCACCTCAACAACAGCCATATAACATGACAGACACCACCTCAACAACAGCCATATAACATGACAGACACCACCTCAACAACAGCCATATAATATGACAGACATCACCTCAACAACAGCCATATAACATGACAGACACCACCTCAACAACAGCCATATAACATGACAGACACCACCTCAACAACAGCCATATAACATGACAGACACCACCTCAACAACAGCCATATAATATGACAGACACCACACCCCAACAACAGCCATATAACATGACAGACACCACCTCAACAACAGCCATATAACATGACAGACACCACCTCAACAACAGCCATATAATATGACAGACACCACCTCAACAACAGCCATATAATATGACAGACACCACACCCCAACAACAGCCATATAACATGACAGACACCACCTCAACAACAGCCATATAACATGACAGACACCACCCCAACAACAGCCATATAACATGACAGACACCACCTCAACAACAGCCATATAACATGACAGACACCACCCCAACAACAGCCATATAACATGACAGACACCACCTCAACAACAGCCATATAATATGACAGACAGCACCTCAACAACAGCCATATAACATGACAGACACCACCTCAACAACAGCCATATAACATGACAGACACCACCTCAACAACAGCCATATAACATGACAGACACCACCCCAACAACAGCCATATAACATGACAGACACCACCCCAACAACAGCCATATAACATGCCAGACACCACCTCAACAACAGCCATATAATATGACAGACACCACCCCAACAACAGCCATATAACATGACAGACACCACCTCAACAACAGCCATATAACATGACAGACACCACCCCAACAACAGCCATATAACATGACAGACACCACCTCAACAACAGCCATATAATATGACAGACAGCACCTCAACAACAGCCATATAACATGACAGACACCACCCCAACAACAGCCATATAACATGACAGACACCACCTCAACAACAGCCATATAACATGACAGACACCACCCCAACAACAGCCATATAACATGACAGACACCACCTCAACAACAGCCATATAACATGACAGACACCACCCCAACAACAGCCATATAACATGACAGACACCACCCCAACAACAGCCATATAACATGACAGACACCACCTCAACAACAGCCATATAACATGACAGACACCACCCCAACAACAGCCATATAACATGACAGACACCACCTCAACAACAGCCATATAACATGACAGACACCACCCCAACAACAGCCATATAACATGACAGACACCACCCCAACAACAGCCATATAACATGACAGACACCACCTCAACAACAGCCATATAACATGACAGACACCACCCCAACAACAGCCATATAACATGACAGACACCACCTCAACAACAGCCATATAACATGACAGACACCACCCCAACAACAGCCACTTTGTTTTCAGGACAAATAGTTAATTGCTTTGCCACATTTTCTTGCAGTTTTACTTTAGTGCCTTGATTCAAAAAGGAAGCATGTTTTGGAATATTTCATTCTGTACAGACTTCCTTCTTTTCACTCTGTCATGTAGGTTAGTCTTGTCATGTAGGTTAGTCTTGTCATGTAGGTTAGTATTGTCATTTAGGTTAGTATTGCCATTTAGGTTAGTATTGTCATTTAGGTTGGTATTGTCATTTAGGTTAGTATTGTGGAGTAACTAATGTTGTTGATCCATCCTCAGTTCTTTCCTATTACAGCCATTAAACTCCGTAACTGTTTAAAAGTCACCATTGGCCTCATGGTGAAATCCCTGAGCGGTTTCCTTCCTCTCCGGCAACTGAGTTAAGAAGGACACCTGCATTTTTGAAGTGACTGGGTGTATTGATACACCAGCCGAAGTGTAATTAAGAACTTCACCAACCTCAAAGGGATATTCAATGTCTGCTTTGTTTTTGTTTTTACCCATCTACCAATAGGTGCCCTTCTTTGTGAGGCATTGGAAAACCTCCCTGCTCAACTGAGGGACCGTACAGATAATGGTAGGTGTGGGGTACAGAGATGAGGTAGTCATTCAAAAATCATGTTAAACACTATTCTTGCACACAGAGTAAGTCAATGCAAGTTATGATGTGATTTGTTAAGGAAATGTTAACTCCTGAAGTTATTGAGGATCGCCATAACAAAGGGGCTGTTAGCAGATACCCATAGACGTTGTGCTAACGCTAGTTAGCATTGGCTCGCAAAACTACCTCTAACTGCCTTCGTACTGGACACAGAGACATAAACACGGGATCCACGAGTTCATCTGACTTTGAGCCTGAATTTGAGCCTGTTTTCTACAGCAGGAAAATAATCCTGCAACAACAGGAAATGATTATGTGGATTACAATTAACGGACATTATTGTTGCGGTTGAGACATTATTTTTCTAAGGGAAAATCAAGTCTGAAATTTCAAAGTGGAAATTAGAAACTTCAAAAGCCTCTTTAAACTTCAAATACACTACAAGTTGAATATTTATTGCATTGCAGGAAAGCTATCCTGCAACAGGGTGATCAAATCTGTATAGGGTCTGACCCCAGATCTTCTTCCGTTTGGAACCTCAGTAAGAGCCCTAAACTCTACAGACTATAGCCACATTTCTCTCCCTCTGAACTCTAACCCCTCTGAACCCTGACCCCTCTGAACTCTGACCCCTCTGAACTCTGACCCCTCTGAACCCTAACCCCTCTGAACTCCAACCCCTCTGAACTCCAACCCCTCTGAACTCCAACCCCTCTGAACTCTAACCCCTCTGAACTCCAACCCCTCTGAACTCCAACCCCTCTGAACTCCAACCCCTCTGAACTCCAACCCCTCTGAACTCCAACCCCTCTGAACTCCAACCCCTCTGAACCCTAACCCCTCTGAACCCTAACCCCTCTGAACCCTAACCCTTCTGAACCCTAACCCCTCTGAACTCCAACCCCTCTGAACTCCAACCCCTCTGAACTCCAACCCCTCTGAACCCTAACCCCTCTGAACCCTAACCCCTCTGAACCCTAACCCTTCTGAACCCTAACCCTTCTGAACCCTAACCCCTCTGAACCCTAACCCCTCTGAACCCTAACCCCTCTGAACCCTAACCCCTCTGAACTCTAACCCCTCTGAACTCTAACCCCTCTGAACTCTAACCCCTCTGAACTCTAACCCCTCTGAACTCTAACCCCTCTGAACCCTAACCCCTCTGAACCCTAACCCCTCTGAACCCTAACCCCTCTGAACTCTAACCCCTCTGAACTCTAACCCCTCTGAACTCTAACCCCTCTGAACTCTAACCCCTCTGAACTCTAACCCCTCTGAACCCTAACCCCTCTGAACCCTAACCCCTCTGAACCCTAACCCCTCTGAACCCTAACCCCTCTGAACCCTAACCCCTCTGAACCCTAACCCCTCTGAACCCTAACCCCTCTGAACCCTAACCCCTCTGAACTCTAACCCCTCTGAACCCTAGCCCCTCTGAACCCTAGCCCCTCTGAACCCTAGCCCCTCTGAACCCTAGCCCCTCTGAACCCTAGCCCCTCTGAACCCTAGCCCCTCTGAACCCTAACCCCTCTGAACCCTAACCCCTCTGAACCCTAACCCCTCTGAACCCTAACCCCTCTGAACTCTAACCCCTCTGAACCCTAACCCCTCTGAACTCTAACCCCTCTGAACCCTAACCCCTCTGAGCCCAAACCCCGCTGAACTCTAACCCCTCTGAACTCTAACCCCTCTGAACTCTAACCCCTCTGAACTCTAACCCCTCTGAACTCTAACCCCTCTGAACTCTAACCCCTCTGAACTCTGACCCCTCTGAGCCCCAACCCCTCTGAGCCCCAACCACAGCAGGGGAACATGGAGGAGTGGGTTCAACATAGCGTCCACTCAAAGACCCAACAACAACCTCCTTAACACAGCCCAGCCAGGGGAACAGAGAGGGTTTAACACAGCCCAGCCAGGGGAACAGAGAGGAGAGGGTTTAACACAGCCCAGCCAGGGGAACAGAGAGGAGGGGGTTTAACACAGCCCAGCCAGGGGAACAGAGAGGAGAGGGTTTAACACAGCCCAGCCAGGGGAACAGAGAGGAGAGGGTTTAACACAGCCCAGCCAGGGGAACAGGGAGGAGAGGGTTTAACACAGCCCAGCCAGGGGAACAGGGAGGAGAGGGTTTAACACAGCCCAGCCAGGGGAACAGGGAGGAGAGGGTTTAACACAGCCCAGCCAGGGGAACAGAGAGGAGAGGGTTTAACACAGCCCAGCCAGGGGAACAGAGAGGAGAGGGTTTAACACAGCCCAGCCAGGGGAACAGAGAGGGTTTAACACAGCCCAGCCAGGGGAACAGAGAGGGTTTAACACAGCCCAGCCAGGGGAACAGAGAGGAGAGGGTTTAACACAGCCCAGCCAGGGGAACAGGGAGGAGAGGGTTTAACACAGCCCAGCCAGGGGAACAGAGAGGAGAGGGTTTAACACAGCCCAGCCAGGGGAACAGGGAGGAGGGGGTTTAACACTGCCCAGCCAGGGGAACAGAGAGGAGAGGGTTTAACACAGCCCAGCCAGGGGAACAGGGAGGAGAGGGTTTAACACAGCCCAGCCAGGGGAACAGGGAGGAGAGGGTTTAACACAGCCCAGCCAGGGGAACAGAGAGGAGAGGGTTTAACACAGCCCAGCCAGGGGAACAGGGTTTAACACAGCCCAGCCAGGGGAACAGAGAGGGTTTAACACAGCCCAGCCAGGGGAACAGGGAGGAGAGGGTTTAACACAGCCCAGCCAGGGGAACAGAGAGGAGAGGGTTTAACACAGCCCAGCCAGGGGAACAGAGAGGAGAGGGTTTAACACAGCCCAGCCAGGGGAACAGGGAGGAGAGGGTTTAACACAGCCCAGCCAGGGGAACAGAGAGGGTTTAACACAGCCCAGCCAGGGGAACAGAGAGGAGAGGGTTTAACACAGCCCAGCCAGGGGAACAGAGAGGAGAGGGGTTAACACAGCCCAGCCAGGGGAACAGGGAGGATAGGGGTTAACACAGCCCAGCCAGGGGAACAGAGAGGAGAAGGGTTTAACACAGCCCAGCCAGGGGAACAGAGAGGAGAGGGTTTAACACAGCCCAGCCAGGGGAACAGGGTTTAACACAGCCCAGCCAGGGGAACAGAGAGGGTTTAACACAGCCCAGCCAGGGGAACAGAGAGGAGAGGGTTTAACACAGCCCAGCCAGGGGAACAGAGAGGAGAGGGTTTAACACAGCCCAGCCAGGGGAACAGAGAGGAGAGGTTTTAACACAGTCCAGCCAGGGGAACAGGGAGGAGAGGGTTTAACACAGCCCAGCCAGGGGAACAGAGAGGAGAGGGTTTAACACAGCCCAGCCAGGGGAACAGAGAGGGTTTAACACAGCCCAGCCAGGGGAACAGAGAGGAGAGGGTTTAACACAGCCCAGCCAGGGGAACAGAGAGGAGAGGGTTTAACACAGCCCAGCCAGGGGAACAGAGAGGAGAGGGTTTAACACAGCCCAGCCAGGGGAACAGAGAGGAGAGGGTTTAACACAGCCCAGCCAGGGGCCGGTAAAGACAGCACATTAGCTGGCTAGATCAACATCCTCCAGCTGGCTGAGACTCCAGGCCAAGGGGGGAGACAGATCTAATGGAAGCCCAGGAACAGAGCTCGTTCTCTGGACGCTCTGGACTCTGAACACCCCTCCCTGCTGGAGCTGATACCAGAGAACCCGTCCCCTCCAGCTGTCTGGCTGGACGTCCAGCAGAGACATAATGTGTGTCCCAGATGACACCTTATTCCCTTCACAGTGCACTACTTTGATCACATAGTGCACACTACTTTTTGACCACATGGATCCTAGTCAAAGTAGTGCACTATAAAGGGAATAGTGTGCAATTTGGGGTGCAAACCATTGACCCAGCAGGTGAGGTGGATGGAGACAGGGGAGAAGAAGGGCTGGAGTCACTGGACTGGAGAATGTAAACAGACCAGAGGGAAGTCATCCACAGCCAAGCATCTGCTTCTAGTTAGACCAGGAGGGTTCACTGTTCCATCTCTCTCTCTACAATAAACCTGTGGGAAATTAACGTTTATTTTCTATGTCAGGAGATCCGCGTGCCGTGCAGCACCTCTAGGACTAGAGACGGAGGGCGGACCGAGTCAACCTGAGCAGAATGCTCCCCTCCCCTCTCCTCACCTCTCCTCCTCCTCCTCCTCCTCCTCTCCTCTCCTCTCCTCTCCTCTCCTCTCCTCTCCTCTCCTCAACTGACTGACTGACTGAGGTGCGAATTTCTCTGTGTATGTGGTGTGTGTCTCCGTGTGTGTGTGTCTATGTGTGGCTGTGTGTGGCTGTGTGTGTGTTTGTGTGTGCGTGTATGTGCGTGTGTCTGTGTTAATATTCAGGACACGCCTGAGTCTGAGGTGTGATTAATACAAGCCAGTCTGCCGTTGCTCTAATGGCCTCTGCTTCCTACAGACCTCCCACATGCTAATGAGTTAACACACAAACAAACTGCCTGAAACACAACCGCTCACTCTTCAGGGGTTGAGACAGGAGATGGATTAGACTGGGTCAGAACCACACTCTTCAGGGGTTGAGACAGGAGACAGATTAGACTGGGTCAGAACCCCTCACTCTTCAGGGGTTGAGACAGGAGACAGATTAGACTGGGTCAGAACCCCTCACTTGTCAGGGGTTGAGACAGGAGACAGATTAGACTGGGTCAGAACCCCTCACTCTTCAGGGGTTGAGACAGGAGACAGATTAGACTAGGTCAGAACCGCTCACTCTTCAGGGGTTGAGACAGGAGACAGATTAGACTGGGTCAGAACCCCTCAGTCTTCAGGGGTTGAGACAGGAGACAGATTAGACTGGGTCAGAACCGCTCACTCTTCAGGGGTTGAGACAGGAGACAGATTAGACTAGGTCAGAACCGCTCAGTCTTCAGGGGTTGAGACAGGAGACAGATTAGACTGGGTCAGAACCGCTCACTCTTCAGGGGTTGAGACAGGAGACAGATTAGACTGGGTCAGAACCACTCACTCTTCAGGGGTTGAGACAGAGGACAGATTAGACTGGGTCAGAACCCCTCACTCTTCAGGGATTGAGACAGGAGACAGATTAGACTGGGTCAGAACCCCTCACTCTTCAGAGGTTGAGACAGGAGACAGATTAGACTGGGTCAGAACCGCTCACTCTTCAGGGGTTGAGACAGGAGACAGATTAGACTGGGTCAGAACCACTCACTCTTCAGGGGTTGAGACAGGAGACAGATTAGACTGGGTCAGAACCCCTCACTCGCTCAGGGGTTGAGACAGGAGACAGATTAGACTGGGTCAGAACCCCTCACTCTTCAGGGGTTGAGACAGGAGACAGATTAGACTGGGTCAGAACCGCTCACTCTTCAGGGGTTGAGACAGGAGACAGATTAGACTGGGTCAGAACCCCTCACTCGCTCAGGGGTTGAGACAGGAGACAGATTAGACTGGGTCAGAACCCCTCACTCTTCAGGGGTTGAGACAGGAGACAGATTAGACTGGGTCAGAACCCCTCACTCTTCAGGGGTTGAGACAGGAGATAGATTAGACTGGGTCAGAACCCTTCACTCGCTCAGGGGTTGAGACAGGAGACAGATTAGACTGGGTCAGAACCACTCACTCTTCAGGGGTTGAGACAGGAGACAGATTAGACTGGGTCAGAACCGCTCACTCTTCAGGGGTTGAGACAGGAGACAGATTAGACTGGGTCAGAACCCCTCACTCTTCAGGGGTTGGGACAGGAGACAGATTAGACTGGGTCAGAACCGCTCACTCTTCAGGGGTTGAGACAGGAGACAGATTAGACTGGGTCAGAACCCCTCACTCTTCAGGGGTTGAGACAGGAGACAGATTAGACTGGGTCAGAACCCCTCACTCTTCAGGGGTTGAGAAAGGAGACAGATTAGACTGGGTCAGAGCCCCTCACTCTTCAGGGGTTGAGACAGGAGACAGATTAGACTGGGTCAGAACCCCTCACTCTTCAGGGGTTGAGACAGGAGACAGATTAGACTGGGTCAGAACCCCTCACTCTTCAGGGGTTGAGACAGGAGACAGATTAGACTGGGTCAGAACCACTCACTCGCTCAGGGGTTGTGGCTACATTCTGTCTATGATAAACATGGCCATGCATAGTTTTTTTGCAAAAACACTCCTTGTTTTTTCATTATAAACCCATTTACTTGTGTGGCTGCCAGATAAATCGTGTTGCACTTCTTTTGTCATCTGATGAATATGAAGCTATATTCTGATGAATGTGTTCCACTAGTGTACTTTATGTGAAGGGAAACTACTACATTCAACAATAGCTGCACGCCCCTGATCACTATTGAAGCAACAAAAACACTGTTGACTTTCAATATAAAACGCCGACTGGTTCAAAACGCTGATTTCTTTGATGGTCTGCGTTTATGAAAAGGCTGATTTGTGAACTCTTAACGCGACCCCTGACCTCTGATGCATTAAACCGATACTCAGTCTAACAGTGACATAATGCTACGTGTCTGTCTCTGATGTTGACTGCTACAATGCAGCAGAGACCCATTCGACTGTCATGACGGGAACACTATTTAGAAGATACACTACCCTGAGGGTACAACCTCATCAACACGTCAGGTTGAAGACACACTACCCTGAGGGTACAACCTCATCAACACGTCAGGTTGAAGACACACTACCCTGAGGGTACACCCTCATCAACACGTCAGGTTGAAGACACACTACCCTGAGGGTACAACCTCATCAACCTCATCAACACGCCAGGTTGAAGACACACTACCCTGAGGGTAAAACCTCATCAACACATCAGGTTGAAGACAAACTACCCTGAGGGTACAACCTCATCAACACGCCAGGTTGAAGACACACTACCCTGAGGGTACAACCTCATCAACACGTCAGGTTGAAGACACACTACCCTGAGGGTACAACCTCATCAACACGTCAGGTTGAAGACACACTACCCTGAGGGTACAACCTCATCAACACGTCAGGTTGAAGACACATTACCCTGAGGTTACAACCTCATCAACACGTCAGGTTGAAGACACACTACCCTGAGGGTACAACCTCATCAACCTCCTCAACACGTCAGGTTGAAGACACACTACCCTGAGGGTACAACCTCATCAACACGTCAGGTTGAATACACACTACCCTGAGGGTACAACCTCATCAACACGTCAGGTTGAAGACACAGGAAATCTTTCACCTAGAACTATACAGAAGGTTCCTTGGTATAAATGCTGGTAATATATTTAATGACGTGTCATCTTTGTCACACTATAGAGATAGCTTGCATCAAGTTCTTCACTGACACATTATAGATGTTCTTGGGGATTTTTTTTAGGAACAAGTTACTGAAACAAGTAAGTGAAAAAAGTAAGTGAAACAAGTAAGTGAAATGCTGACCGAGGCTTTAACATAACGTATTGTCATCTCTCCAGAGACACTCTTCCCAGCAGGCACACGAAGAGATACCTCTCTGTTTGTTATGAAGTATACCAAGGGAGATCCCACCGGGCACGGACGTCAATTCCTACGTCTATTCCCTCCGTTAGCTTCAACGTCACGGACGTCAATTCCTACGTCTATTCCCTCCGGTAGGTTCAACGTCACGGACGTCAATTCCTACGTCTATTCCCTCCGTTAGGTTCAACGTCACGGACGTCAATTCCTACGTCTATTCCCTCCGTTAGGTTCAACGTCACGGACGTCAATTCCTACGTCTATTCCCTCCGTTAGGTTCAACGTCACGGACGTCAATTCCTACGTCTATTCCCTCCGGTAGGTTCAACGTCACGGACGTCAATTCCTACGTCTATTCCCTCCGGTAGGTTCAACGTCACGGACGTCAATTCCTACGTCTATTCCCTCCGTTAGGTTCAACGTCACGGACGTCTATTCCCTCCGTTAGGTTCAACGTCACGGACGTCAATTCCTACGTCTATTCCCTCCGTTAGGTTCAACGTCACGGACGTCAATTCCTACGTCTATTCCCTCCGTTAGGTTCAACGTCACGGACGTCAATTCCTACGTCTATTCCCTCCGTTAGGTTCAACGTCACGGACGTCAATTCCTACGTCTATTCCCTCCGTTAGGTTCAACGTCACGGACGTCAATTCCTACGTCTATTCCCTCCGTTAGGTTCAACGTCACGGACGTCAAGTCCTACGTCTATTCCCTCCGTTAGGTTCAACATCACGGACGTCTATTCCCCCCGTTAGGTTCAACGTCACGGACGTCAATTCCTACGTCTATTCCCCCCGTTAGGTTCAGAAACAGCGTTGATTCAGCCAGTGTGTATCCAATGGGATATCTATGGCCTTTAGTCACCAGTCACCTCATTTTATTCCAAAGCACAACATTGTCAACTCTCTCAGCACAGTCAGTCACTTCACAAGACGTGTCAGACGGTCCAGGAAGTCAATGATGTAGAGACTATAGTTTCTTATCTTTCAACAAAGCAACTGGAGAAGTTAAAAGGAGAATTTTTATATATATTTTTTACAACTAAATCTCTATTTCTGACGTAAATGGCGTGTAAATGTTATATAAGGATCCAGACAGTGTTGTTGTTGGGATTTCCCTTCAGCCTTCCCCAACCAGAGATTCACTTCCTCACCCTTGTTGTGCAGTACGGGGGCTGTGAGAAAACATGGACAAATGCTTCAAAAACAACCAGATATGTCCTTTTAGAAAAGGTAAGATCTCTCAGTGTAGTGATGCAGGCCTTTAGAACATTATCCGCTACATTATCTTCCATTTTGAAGCGACTCGAGGGACAGACAGCAGGTTACTCAGAGAATGGAACAGCTGGATAGGGGGAAACAGATTGAGTTGTGGATCTAGTTCAGAATGGAACAGCTGGATAGGGGGAAACAGATTGAGTTGTGGATCTTGTTCAGAATGGAACAGCTGGATAGGAGGAAACAGATTGAGTTGTGGATCTAGTTCAGAATGGAACAGCTGGATAGGAGGAAACAGATTGAGTTGTGGATCTAGTTCAGAATGGAACAGCTGGATAGGAGGAAACAGATTGAGTTGTGGATCTAGTTCAGAATGGAACAGCTGGATAGGGGGAAACAGATTGAGTTGTGGATCTAGTTCAGAATGGAACAGCTGGATAGGGGGAAACAGATTGAGTTGTGGATCTTGTTCAGAATGGAACAGCTGGATAGGGGGAAACAGATTGAGTTGTGGATCTAGTTCAGAATGGAACAGCTGGATAGGAGGAAACAGATTGAGTTGTGGATCTTGTTCAGAATGGAACAGCTGGATAGGGGGAAACAGATTGAGTTGTGGATCTAGTTCAGAATGGAACAGCTGGATAGGAGGAAACAGATTGAGTTGTGGATCTAGTTCAGAATGGAACAGCTGGATAGGGGGAAACAGATTGAGTTGTGGATCTTGTTCAGAATGGAACAGCTGGATAGGGGGAAACAGATTGAGTTGTGGATCTAGTTCAGAATGGAACAGCTGGATAGGGGGAAACAGATTGAGTTGTGGATCTAGTTCAGAATGGAACAGCTGGATAGGGGGAAACAGATTGAGTTGTGGATCTAGTTCTGAATGGAACAGCTGGATAGGGGGAAACAGATTGAGTTGTGGATCTAGTTCAGAATGGAACAGCTGGATAGGAGGAAACAGATTGAGTTGTGGATCTAGTTCAGAATGGAACAGCTGGATAGGAGGAAACAGATTGAGTTGTGGATCTAGTTCAGAATGGAACAGCTGGATAGGAGGAAACAGATTGAGTTGTGGATCTAGTTCAGAATGGAACAGCTGGATAGGAGGAAACAGATTGAGTTGTGGATCTAGTTCAGAATGGAACAGCTGGATAGGAGGAAACAGATTGAGTTGTGGATCTAGTTCAGAATGGAACAGCTGGATAGGAGGAAACAGATTGAGTTGTGGATCTAGTTCAGAATGGAACAGCTGGATAGGAGGAAACAGATTGAGTTGTGGATCTAGTTCAGAATGGAACAGCTGGATAGGAGGAAACAGATTGAGTTGTGGATCTAGTTCAGAATGGAACAGCTGGATAGGGGGAAACAGATTGAGTTGTGGATCTTGTTCAGAATGGAACAGCTGGATAGGGGGAAACAGATTGAGTTGTGGATCTAGTTCAGAATGGAACAGCTGGATAGGGGGAAACAGATTGAGTTGTGGATCTAGTTCAGAATGGAACAGCTGGATAGGAGGAAACAGATTGAGTTGTGGATCTAGTTCAGAATGACAATGTCATGTGACAACATCTACAACATCTTCTCCTTTAAGAGTTTCCTCAGAGGCTTTGTGTGTGTGTGTGTGTGTGTGTGTGTGTGTGTGTGTGTGTGTGTGTGTGTGTGTGTGTGTGTGTGTGTGTGTGTGTGTGTGTGTGTGTGTGTGTGTGTGTGTGTGTGTGTGTCTGTGTGTGTGTGTATTTAACTATACCTGTGGGTCCCCACAAGAATAGTAAACAAACAAAAATTGGTCAAATGCTATTTCTAGGGGGTTTAGGGTTAAGGTTAGAATTAGTGTTAGGATTAGAATTAGGTTTAGGGTTAGGTTTATGTTTTCAGGTTATGGGTAGAATTAAGGAAAATAGAACTTTGCATGGGAATCAATTGTGTGTCCCCACAAGTGAAGTTGTACAAGAATGTGTGTGTATGTGCAGGCGTGTGTGTGTGTGCGTGCGTGCGTGTGTGCGCGTGTCAGAGAGGTCTCTAAGTCCACGGCCGCTAGTTCAGTCACGTCTTCAAGGTAAAGTTGTTGTGAGAACAGCACTGAGGTGGTCAGGGTCAGTCAGGTCGTTAAGGTAAAGTTGTTGTGAGAACAGCACTGAGGTGGTCAGGGTCAGTCAGGTCTTCAAGGTAAAGTTGTTGTGAGAACAGCACTGAGGTGGTCAGGGTCAGTCAGGTCGTTAAGGTAAAGTTGTTGTGAGAACAGCACTGAGGTGGTCAGGGTCAGTCAGGTCGTCAAGGTAAAGTTGTTGTGAGAACAGCACTGAGGTGGTCAGGGTCAGTCAGGTCGTTAAAAAACACATCCAGTACTGTCTAAAGCAGCTGATCCAACGTAACGAGGAGGAGCTTGGAACTGCTTTTAATAAACACATCCAGTACTGTCTAAAGCAGCTGATCCAACGTAACGAGGAAGAGCTTGGAACTGCTTTAAACCACTGTTTGATCTGCTGTGTGATCTTATATACAATATCCCTCATTAACTACAGACTGAGAAAGTGCTTCATGTTAGTTAGGATAAATACTTTACAGTTAAAACTAATTCAGGGAGTTGATGTGAAGTCAGAGACATGTCTCAGATTATAATTTATTCAACACTTGTTGCCTTAGCTATACCACAGACAGAGAGAGACAGAAAGAGAGAGACAGAGAGACAGAGAGAGAGGGACAGAGAGAGAGAGACAAAGAGAGAGAAAGAGAGAGAGACAAAGAAAGAGAGAAAGAGAGAGAGAGACAGAGAGACAGAGAAAGAGAGAGACAGAGAAAAAGAGAGAGAGAGAGTGACAGACAGAGAAAGAGAGAGAGAGAGAGAGAGTGACAGACAGAGAAAGAGAGAGAGAGAGAGTGACAGACAGAGAAAGAGAGAGAGAGAGAGTGACAGACAGAGAAAGAGAGATAGAGAGAGACATACAGAGAAAGAGAGAGAAAGAGAGAGACAGAGAAAGAGAGAGAAAGCGAGAGAGAGAGAGAAAGCGAGATCAGTGGAGTACGTAGAGGGTGCTTGGCTTTCAGATCAGTCAGGTAAATTGCTTGCTGTTCCTAATTCCTGACAGCCAATGATGTACTGTAATCTTTAGGTTTAACTGAGAGTGCCAGTGAGAGACTGGGGAGTGTTAATTAACCACGACTACATCAGCTAACCTTGATAAATAACTCTGCTTGTACAGACGGGCTGTGCCAGCTTGAGACACACACAGACAGACACAGATCAGCACCCATCTGCCTGTCTGCTAAATGATGCCATCGGGTGCCCTTTTCAGTCCGAAGGAAACACAGTTGAAAACCAAATCAAAAGTTGGTTCTACAGGTACTGAGAACTGATGTTACATAGTGAACAAGAGGGCACGACAAAACCTATTCCCCCTCAGGAGACTGAAAAGATTTGGCATGGGTCCTCAGATCCTCAAAAGGTTCTACAGCTGCACCATCGAGAGCATCCTGGCTGGTTGCATCACTGCCTGGTACGGCAACTGTTCGGCCTCCGACCGCAAGGCACTACAGAGGGTAGTGCTTACGGCTCAGTACATCACCAGGGGCAAAGCTTCCTGCCATCCAGGACCTCTATACCAGGCGGTGTCAGAGGAAGGCCCTAAAAATGGTCAAAGACTCCATCTACCCTAGTCTTAGACTGTTCTCTCTGCTACCGCACGGCAAGTGGTACCGGAGCGACAAGTCTAGGTCCAAGAGGCTTCTAAACAACTTCAGTGCCCGACCTCACTAATGCTCTTGTGGCTGAATGGAAGCAAGTCCCCGCAGCGATGTTCCAACATCTAGTGGAAAGCCTTCCCAGAAGAGTGGAGACTGTTATAGCAGCAAAGGGAGGAGACCAACTCCATATTAATGGCCATGATTTTGGAATGAGCTGTTTGAAAAGCAGGTGTTCACATGTGGCCATGTAGTGTATATCGATATTTGACTCCAAGTTTTTTGGCTTCTGTAGGTAGCGTCAGCTAGCACTGGTCTGTAGGTAGCGTCAGCTAGCGCTGGTCTGTAGGTAGCGTCAGTTAGCGCTAGTCTGTAGGTAGCGTCAGCTAGCGCTGGTCTGTAGGTAGCGTCAGCTAGCGCTAGTCTGTAGGTAGCGTCAGCTAGCGCTGGTTTGTAGGTAGCGTCAGCTAGCGCTGGTCTGTAGGTAGCGTCAGTTAGCGCTAGTCTGTAGGTAGCGTCAGCTAGCGCTGGTCTGTAGGTAGCGTCAGCTAGCGCTAGTCTGTAGGTAGCGTCAGCTAGCGCTGGTCTGTAGGTAGCGTCAGCTAGCGCTGATCTGTAGGTAGCGTTAGCTAGCGCTGGTCTGTAGGTAGCGTTAGCTAGCGCTGGTCTGTAGGTAGCGTTAGCTAGCGCTGGTCTGTAGGTAGCGTCAGCTAGCACTGGTCTGTAGGTAGCGTCAGCTAGCGCTGGTCTGTAGGTAGCGTTAGCTAGCGCTGGTCTGTAGGTAGCGTTAGCTAGCGCTGGTCTGTAGGTAGCGTCAGCTAGCGCTGGTCTGTAGGTAGCGTCAGCTAGCGCTGGTCTGTAGGTAGCGTCAGTTAGCGCTAGTCTGTAGGTAGCGTCAGCTAGCGCTGGTCTGTAGGTAGCGTCAGCTAGCGCTAGTCTGTAGGTAGCGTCAGCTAGCGCTAGTCTGTAGGTAGCGTCAGCTAGCGCTAGTCTGTAGGTAGCGTCAGCTAGCGCTGGTCTGTAGGTAGCGTCAGCTAGCGCTGGTCTGTAGGTAGCGTCAGCTAGCGCTGATCTGTAGGTAGCGTTAGCTAGCGCTGGTCTGTAGGTAGCGTCAGCTAGCGCTGGTCTGTAGGTAGCGTCAGCTAGCGCTAGTCTGTAGGTAGCGTCAGCTAGCGCTGGTTTGTAGGTAGCGTCAGCTAGCGCTGGTCTGTAGGTAGCGTCAGCTAGCGCTGGTCTGTAGGTAGCGTCAGCTAGCGCTGGTCTGTAGGTTGCGTCAGCTAGCGCTAGTCTGTAGGTAGCGTCAGCTAGCGCTAGTCCGTAGGTAGCGTCAGCTAGCGCTGGTCCGTAGGTAGCGTCAGCTAGCGCTGGTCCGTAGGTAGCGTCAGCTAGCGCTGGTCCGTAGGTAGCGTCAGCTAGCGCTGGTCTGTAGGTAGCGTCAGCTAGCGCTGGTTTGTAGGTAGCGTCAGCTAGCACTGGTCTGTAGGTAGCGTCAGTTAGCGCTGGTCTGTAGGTAGCGTCAGTTAGCGCTGGTCTGTAGGTAGCGTCAGCTAGCGCTGGTCTGTAGGTATCATCAGTTAGCGCTGGTCTGTAGGTAGCGTCAGTTAGCGCTGGTCTGTAGGTAGCGTCAGTTAGCGCTGGTCTGTAGGTAGCGTCAGTTAGCGCTGGTCTGTAGGTAGCGTCAGTTAGCGCTGGTCTGTAGCTAGCGTCAGCTAGCGCTAGTCTGTAGGTAGCGTCAGCTAGAACTGGTCTGTAGGTATCGTCAGTTAGCGCTGGTCTGTAGGTAGCGTCAGCTAGCGCTGGTCTGTAGGTAGCGTCAGCTAGCGCTAGTCTGTAGGTAGCGTCAGCTAGCGCTGGTCTGTAGGTAGCGTCAGCTAGCGCTGGTCTGTAGGTAGCGTCAGTTAGCGCTAGTCTGTAGGTAGCGTCAGTTAGCGCTAGTCTGTAGGTAGCGTCAGTTATCGCTAGTCTGTAGGTAGCGTCAGCTAGCGCTAGTCTGTAGGTAGCGTCAGCTAGCGCTAGTCTGTAGGTAGCGTCAGCTAGCGCTGGTCTGTAGGTAGCATCAGCTAGCGCTGGTCTGTAGGTAGCGTCAGTTAGCGCTACTCTGTAGGTAGCGTCAGTTAGCGCTAGTCTGTAGGTAGCGTCAGCTAGCGCTAGTCTGTAGGTAGCGCCAGCTAGCGCTAGTCTGTAGGTAGCGTCAGCTAGCGCTGGTCTGTAGGTAGCATCAGCTAGCGCTGGTCTGTAGGTAGCGTCAGTTAGCGCTGGTCTGTAGGTAGCGTCAGCTAGCGCTAGTCTGTAGGTAGCGTCAGCTAGCGCTGGTCTGTAGGTAGCGTCAGTTAGCGCTGGTCTGTAGGTAGCGTCAGTTATCGCTAGTCTGTAGGTAGCGTCAGCTAGCGCTAGTCTGTAGGTAGCGTCAGTTAGCGCTAGTCTGTAGGTAGCGTTAGCTAGCGCTAGTCGGCTGTACCTGCGCCCAAACTTTTTAAAATAGTGAGCCAACATGTATTCAGCACTTTTATGTCCATGACTGATCAAAACTAGTTTTCTCATGACTCTCTCTTGTCTCTCTGCAGCAGCAGACATATGGTGAACAATATGTTTGGAACATCGAATCGCAATAAAATCTCAGTATTGAATCACACTACATATAGAATCACAACACATATCGTATCGTCGTGTCGGTACCTAAACATGGTGATAATATTGTATGGAGAGGTCCCTGGTAATTCCCTGCCCTAACTCATAGCGCATCAGGAAGAATGATAAAAGACTAGCTTTATACTGATGTGTTGTTGACCTTACAGTCACGCTATCTGTCCCTTCAGGGATGCTAGACACAGGCTATTGTGCCCCGCTATAGGGACACAGATACATTAAGATATTGGGGTCTTTTTTCATTGCCAAAGTGACTGCAGTAAAGCAACCAACACTGTGGGATAACACAGTAGGTGGGGTGGTTCAACAGCTAGCCTACTTCCTTTTCTCCAGCTGATGTAATATGGATGGAAGGACTTTAAGTCTTTAAGCCAGGTTCTTATGTCCTTAGAGAAACACAGAGACTTAAAGTAACAACACATTCTATCTACTCTGGCTTATTGGCATAGGCTAAAGATATACTCTGATTTTCCTAAACACAAGAGTCCAGCATCAGTACAGAGCTATAGAAACAGAGATATAGAACAGAGTTATAGAAACAGAGATATAGAACAGAGTTATAGAAACAGAGTTATAGAAACAGAGTTATAGAAACAGAAATATAGAAACAGAGTTATAGAAACAGAGTATAGAGCTATAGAAACAGAGTTATAGAAACAGAGTATAGAGATATAGAAACAGAGTTATAGAAACAGAGTTATAGAAACAGAAATATAGAAACAGAGTTATAGAAACAGAGTTATAGAAACAGAGTGAGATTACGTCAGAAAGAATGATCCAGAAATCACTTAATTTGTTACGTATTGTCTCTTCCTTCATACCCACTCTAGGTATTGTCCTTCATACCCACTCTAGGTACCGGTCCTTCATACCCACTCTAGGTACTGGTCCTTCATACCCACTCTAGGTATCTATCCTTCATACCCACTCTAGGTACTGGTCCTTCATACCCACTCTAGGTACCGGTCTTTCATACCCACTCTAGGTACCGGTCCTTCATACCCACTCTAGGTACCGGTCCTTCATACCCACTCTAGGTATCCATCTTTCATACCCACTCTAGGTATCCATCCTTCATACCCACTCTATGTATCCATCTTTCATACCCACTCTAGGTACCGGTCCTTCATACCCACTCTAGGTACCGGTCCTTCATACCCACTCTAGGTACCGGTCCTTCATACCCACTCTAGGTATCTATCCTTCATACCCACTCTAGGTATCCATCCTTCATACCCACTCTAGGTATCTATCCTTCATACCCACTCTAGGTACCGGTCCTTCATACCCACTCTAGGTACCGGTCCTTCATACCCACTCTAGGTATCCATCCTTCATACCCACTCTAGGTATCCATCCTTCATACCCACTCTAGGTATCCATCCTTCATACCCACTCTAGGTACTGGTCCTTTATACCCACTCTAGGTACTGGTCCTTCATACCCACTCTAGGTACTGGTCCTTCATACCCACTCTAGGTACCGGTCCTTCATACCCACTCTAAGTACCGGTCCTTCATACCCACTCTAGGTACTGGTCCTTCATACCCACTCTAGGTACTGGTCCTTCATACCCACTCTAGGTACTGGTTCTTCATACCCACTCTAGGTACTGGTCCTTCATACCCACTCTAGGTACTGGTCCTTCATACCCACTCTAGGTACTGGTCCTTCATACCCACTCTAGGTACTGGTCCTTCATACCCACTCTAGGTACTGGTCCTTCATACCCACTCTAGGTACTGGTCCTTCATACCCACTCTAGGTACTGGTCCTTCATACCCACTCTAGGTATCTGTCCTTCATACCCACTCTAAGTACCGGTCCTTCATACCCACTCTAGGTACCGGTCCTTCATACCCACTCTAGGTACTGGTCCTTCATACCCACTCTAGGTACTGGTCCTTCATACCCACTCTAGGTATCTGTCCTTCATACCCACTCTAGGTACTGGTCCTTCATACCCACTCTAGGTACCGGTCCTTCATACCCACTCTAGGTACCAGTCCTTCATACCCACCCTAGGTATCCATCCTTCATACCAACTCTAGGTATCCATCCTTCATACCCACCCTAGGTATCCATCCTTCATACCCACCCTAGGTACCGGTCCTTCATACCCACTCTAGGTATCTATCCTTCATACCCACTCTAGGTACTGGTCCTTCATACCCACTCTAGGTATCTATCACTACTTTAGACCCACTCTAGGTATCTATCACTACTTTAGACCCACTCTAGGTACTGGTCCTTCATACCCACTCTAGGTACTGGTCCTTCATACCCACTCTAGGTACTGGTCCTTCATACCCACTCTAGGTACCGGTCCTTCATACCCACTCTAGGTATCTATCACTACTTTAGACCCACCCTAGGTATCTATCCTTCATACCCACTCTAGGTACCGATCCTTCATACCCACTCTAGGTACCGGTCCTTCATACCCACTCTAGGTATCTATCACTACTTTAGACCCACCCTAGGTATCTATCCTTCATACCCACTCTAGGTATCCATCCTTCATACCCACTCTAGGTATCTATCCTTCATACCCACTCTAGGTACCGGTCCTTCATACCCACTCTAGGTACCGGTCCTTCCTACCCACTCTAGGTACCGGTCCTTCATACCCACTCTAGGTATCTATCCTTCATACCCACTCTAGGTATCTATCCTTCATACCCACTCTAGGTATCTATCCTTCATACCCACTCTAGGTACCGGTCCTTCATACCCACTCTAGGTACCGGTCCTTCATACCCACTCTAGGTACCGGTCCTTCATACCCACTCTAGGTACCGGTCCTTCCTACCCACTCTAGGTACCGGTCCTTCCTACCCACTCTAGGTACCGGTCCTTCCTACCCACTCTAGGTACCGGTCCTTCATACCCACTCTAGGTACCGGTCCTTCATACCCACTCTAGGTATCTATCCTTCATACCCACTCTAGGTATCTATCCTTCATACCCACTCTAGGTATCTATCCTTCATACCCATTCTAGGTACTGGTCCTTCATACCCACTCTAGGTACCGGTCCTTCATACCCACTCTAGGTACCCGTCCTTCAGACCCACTCTAGGTACCCGTCCTTCAGACCCACTCTAGGTATCCATCACTACTTTAGACCAGGGCCCTTCAGGACAAAGAGAATAGTGTTCCATTTGGAACATCCACTAGATAATTCCTTCACTACCTGGCAGAAAACCATTCTTCAGAGAGCTTAAGGCTTCAAGGCAAGGCAGCCAACAGGTTTGCGAAATCCTTGTGTTTTTTTGTTGTCCTGGCCTGTTTTTCATTCACAGGCAGCTCTTTGCTTTGGGAAGCGCCAGTAGGTGCTTTGATGTTGTGACTCATCAGAAGATGAAGACAGCCAATTGCTTTCACCTTAATAATAAGCTCCCCATCCCCCGTTCTGTGTATTAGAGAAATTAAAGGAAATACATAGTCAGTGGAACGACTGAATACGTTCAACTGAAATGTGTCTTCTGCATTTAACCCAACCCCTCTGAATCAGAGAGGTGTGTCTTCTGCATTTAACCCCTGAACCCCTCTGAATCAGAGAGGTGTGTCTTCTGCATTTAACCCCTGAACCCCTCTGAATCAGAGAGGTGTGTCTTCTGCATTTAACCCAACCCCTCTGAATCAGAGAGGTGTGTCTTCTGCATTTAACCCCTGAACCCCTCTGAATCAGAGAGGTGTGTCTTCTGCATTTAACCCCTGAACCCCTCTGAATCAGAGAGGTGTGTCTTCTGCATTTAACCCCTGAACCCCTCTGAATCAGAGAGGTGTGTCTTCTGCATTTAACCCCTGAACCCCTCTGAATCAGAGAGGTGTGTCTTCTGCATTTAACCCCTGAACCCCTCTGAATCAGAGAGGTGTGTCTTCCTCATTTAACCCAACCCCTCTGAATCAGAGAGGTGTGTCTTCTGCATTTAACCCCTGAACCCCTCTGAATCAGAGAGGTGTGTCTTCTGCATTTAACCCAACCCCTCTGAATCAGAGAGGTGTGTCTTCTGCATTTAACCCAACCCCTCTGAATCAGAGAGGTGTGTCTTCTGCATTTAACCCCTGAACCCCTCTGAATCAGAGAGGTGTGTCTTCTGCATTTAACCCAACCCCTCTGAATCAGAGAGGTGTGTCTTCTGCATTTAACCCCTGAACCCCTCTGAATCAGAGAGGAGCGGGGGGCGGAGGGAGCAGAGGAGAGGAGAGATTAACCTTTTTTATCATTTGCATTTTCCTCCCCCACAAAAACATTAGCTCCGTTTTTCCAGTTTGACACTCCTGGAGTTAATTGAATTCCTGTTAACTTTATCACGGTGGAATGTCAATTAAAGAGGAGCTCTAATTGAGATTCATTCAGTCCAGGGATCTAGTAACGCACAACATAGGGATGGAGGCAGGTGAGGAACGGACTTTCCCTCAGTAGTAGCTGGTAAAGAGGCAGGTCATTAAGACAGACTTTCCCTCAGTAGTAGCTGGTAAAGAGGCAGGTCATTAAGACAGACTTTCCCTCAGTAGTAGCTGGTAAAGATGCAGGTCATTAAGACAGACTTTCCCTCAGTAGTAGCTGGTAAAGAGGCAGGTCATTAAGACAGACTTTCCCTCAGTAGTAGCTGGTAAAGATGCAGGTCATTAAGACAGACTTTCCCTCAGTAGTAGCTGGTAAAGATGCAGGTCATTAAGACAGACTTTCCCTCAGTAGTAGCTGGTAAAGAGGCAGGTCATTAAGACAGACTTTCCCTCAGTAGTAGCTGAGTACTAGCTAAACCAATGGTTACTGTACGTAACCTAGCCCTGCCTAAACCAATGGTTACTGTACGTAACCTAGCCCTGCCTAAACCAATGGTTACTGTACGCAACCTAGCCCTACCTAAACTAACGGTTACTGTACGTAACCTAGCCCTACCTAAACCAACGGTTAGAGTACGTAACCTAGCCCTACCTAAACCAATGGTTACTGTACGTAACCTAGCCCTACCTAAACCAACGGTTAGAGTACGTAACCTAGCCCTACCTAAACCAACGGTTAGAGTACGTAACCTAGCCCTACCTAAACCAATGGTTACTGTACGTAACCTAGCCCTGCCTAAACCAATGGTTACTGTACGTAACCTAGCCCTGCCTAAACCAACAGTTACTGTACGTAACCTAGCCCTGCCTAAACCAATGGTTACTGTACGTAACCTAGCCCTACCTAAACCAACAGTTACTGTACGTAACCTAGCCCTGCCTAAACCAACAGTTACAGTACGTAACCTAGCCCTACCTAAACCAACAGTTACTGTACGTAACCTAGCCCTGCCTAAACCAACAGTTACTGTACGTAACCTAGCCCTACCTAAACCAACGGTTACTGTACGTAACCTAGCCCTGCCTAAACCAACGGTTACTGTACGTAACCTAGCCCTGCCTAAACCAATGGTTACTGTACGTAACCTAGCCCTACCTAAACCAACGGTTACTGTACGTAACCTAGCCCTACCTAAACCAACGGTTACTATACGTAACCTAGCCCTACCTAAACCAACGGTTACTGGGATAGAACATGGCATAGGCCTATAGCCCAGCTTAGCCCAATGGTTTATGTGATATTACAGATGACATAGACAGTAACAGTGTTTGTTATGACAAACACCCTGTAAGCCCAATCTTTGCATCTGCCAGTAAGTGACTATTAAACCCCTTACTTAAAGGCTGGTCAGGACTTAGTGCTGTTACATCAATCCTCTGAGACCACAGCCCACTCAACACACAGCCAGCCAGAAAGCCAGCCACCCAACACACAGCCAGACAGACAGACAGCCAGCCAGCCAGCCCACTCAACACACAGCCAGCCATCCAACACACAGCCAGATAGACAGCCAGCCAGCCACCCAACACACAGCCAGACAGACAGCCAGCCAGCCACTCAACACACAGCCAGACAGCCAGCCAGCCACCCAACACACAGCCAGACAGCCAGCCAGCCAGCCACTCAACACACAGCCAGCCAGAAAGCCAGCCACTCAACACACAGCCAGCCAGAAAGCCAGCCACCCAACACACAGCCAGACAGCCAGACCACTCAACACACAGCCAGCCAGAAAGACAGCCATCCAACACACAGCCAGATAGACAGCCAGCCAGCCAGCCAACACACAGACAGCCAGCCAGCCAGCCACTCAACACACAGCCAGACAGCCAGCCAGCCACTCAACACACAGCCAGACAGCCAGCCAGCCACCCAACACACAGCCAGCCAGCCACTCAACACACAGCCAGCCAGAAAGCCAGCCACCCAACACACAGCCAGACAGACAGACAGCCAGCCAGCCACTCAACACACAGCCAGCCAGAAAGCCAGCCACCCAACACACAGCCAGCCAGCCAGCCATCCACCCAACACACAGCCAGCCAGACAGCCAGCCAGCCAGCCATCCACCCAACACACAGCCAGCCAGAAAGCCAGCCACCCAACACACAGCCAGAAAGCCAGCCAGCCAGCCACTCAACACACAGCCAGACAGCCAGCCAGCCAACACAGACAGACAGCTAGCCAGCCACCCAACTCATAGCCAGCCAGCCACCCAACACACAGCCAGACAGCCAGCCAGACAGCCAGCCACCCAACACACAGACAGACAACCAGCCAGCCAGCCAACACACACACAGCCAGCCAGCCAACACACAGACAGACAGCCAACACACAGACAGACAGCCAGACAGCCAGCCAGCCAACACACAGACAGACAGCCAGCCAGACAGCCAACACACAGACAGACAGCCAGACAGCCAACCAACACACAGACAGCCAGCCAGCCAACACACAGAAAGACAGACAGCCAGCCAACACACAGACAGCCAGCCAACACACAGACAGACAGCCAGACAGCCAACACACAGACAGCCAGCCAGCCAACACACACACAGACAGACAGCCAGACAGCCAACACACAGCCAGCCAGCCAACACACAGCCAGCCAGCCTAACAACAGTGTGAAAACAGCCCACCCACTGACATTCAGGAGACATCCTGCCACCCACTGACATTCAGGAGACACCCTGCCCATTTGTAGGCCTAATACATTACAAAATACTCTGTTCCCAGATTTAGCCTAGGCCTAATTGATGTTTCTGTTTTGCAATCCCTGAGTCAATGTAAGCCTAAGCCTGTGAAATGACCATGTATTTGTTTTGTTTCCAAATCTAAAGCAGTCCATCCGATGTTATGTGTCTATTTCCAACCTCCCACCCCTGACATAGACTGTTCTCTCTGCTACAGCACGGCAACCGGTACCGGAGCGCCAAGTCTAGGTCCAAGAGGCTCCTAAATAGCTTCTACCCCCAAGCAATAAGACTTCTGAACAGCTAATCAAATGGCTACCCAGACTTTTTGCATTTCCCCCCTCCCCCCGGAACGCTGCTATGCATAGTCACTTTAATAACTCTACCTACATGGTACATATTACCTCAAATACCTCGACACCAGTGCCACCGCACATTGACTCTGTACCGGTACCCCCTATATACAGCCCCACTATTGTTATTTACTGCTGCTCTTTAATTATTTGTTAATCTTATTTTCTTAAAACTGCATTGTTGGTTAAGGGCTTGTAAGTAAGCATTTCACTGTAAGGTTGTATTCGGCGCATGTGACAAATAAGATTTGATTTGATATCCGTTAGCTTTGCTGAAGAAGACAGAAATTTCATACATTACTTAGTCTTTCTCATAGCCTACATTCTGCATCATCTTCTATTCTGACGAGGCTACATTCTGCATCATCTTCTATTCTGACGAGGCTACATTCTGCATCATCTTCTATTCTGACGAGGCTACATTCTGCATCATCTTCTATTCTGACGAGGCTACATTCTGCATCATCTTCTATTCTGACTAGGCTACATTCTGCATCATCTTCTATTCTGACTAGGCTACATTCTGCATTATCTTCTATTCTGACGAGGCTACATTCTGCATCATCTTCTATTCTGACTAGGCTACATTCTGCATCATCTTCTATTCTGACTAGGCTACATTCTGCATCATCTTCTATTCTGACTAGGCTACATTCTGCATCATCTTCTATTCTGACTAGGCTACATTCTGCATCATCTTCTATTCTGACTAGGCTACATTCTGCATCATCTTCTATTCTGACTAGGCTACATTCTGCATCATCTTCTATTCTGACGAGGCTACATTCTGCATCATCTTCTATTCTGACGAGGCTACATTCTGCATCATCTTCTATTCTGACGAGGCTACATTCTGCATCATCTTCTATTCTGACGAGGCTACATTCTGCATCATCTTCTATTCTGACGAGGCTACATTCTGCATCATCTTCTATTCTGACGAGGCTACATTCTGCATCATCTTCTATTCTGACGAGGCTACATTCTGCATCATCTTCTATTCTGACGAGGCTACATTCTGCATCATCTTCTATTCTGACGAGGCTACATTCTGCATCATCCTCTATTCTGACGAGGCTACATTCTGCATCATCTTCTATTCTGACGAGGCTACATTCTGCATCATCTTCTATTCTGACGAGGCTACATTCTGCATCATCTTCTATTCTGACGAGGCTACATTCTGCATCATCTTCTATTCTGACGAGGCTACATTCTGCATCATCTTCTATTCTGACGAGGCTACATTCTGCACCATCTTCTATTCTGACGAGGCTACATTCTGCATCATCTTCTATTCTGACGAGGCTACATTCTGCATCATCTTCTATTCTGACTAGGCTACATTCTGCATCATCTTCTATTCTGACTAGGCTACATTCTCATGTATGTACTGGTTCCCCTGTCCGAAGTCTGGTTCTCCTTTAAAATGTCCTATCCCTGGACACTGACATCTGCACTTCTATCATTAGGCTGTTGCCTTTGCTTTGAAGCCCATCAGTGGTGCAGCTGCTGACTCTCTGCACAGTGAGAAAGGACCCCTGGGCTTTGGCAAGGCCTTGGTCTTCGTCCTAAATTGCACCCTATTCCCTATGTAGTGTACTACTTTGACCAGGGCCCTGAGCCCTGCTTCTGGTACTCTAATCTTCATGCTGTGTGGTTCAAAGGCAGGACTCGACTGTTGACTGACTACCTTTACGTATTTCTCTCTCACGTGTGACAGTGTTTTTCCTTGCGTGGTCAACATGTTTTCCTCCTTTAACATTCCGATACAGAGGACACCGTTGGTTAAAACGGGAACAAACACGGCATGGCAGACTGCTTACATTTTTCCTCTCTCGAACAATTGTTTTACTATTTTCCATAAATCATGACAACTGAGTTTGTGTTGAACACTGACAATGTTTGTCAGGATTAGCTTAGTTATTGATGTACAGGATAGAATAAAGTCGAATATGATAGGATAGAATCGAGACTGTTGACTGGCTCCAGAAGAGGAAAGGTGCAGTCTACTGAGTGAGTATATAAACACCTCTCTGGTATATGTGGCAGTGAGGTTTCCAAACCACATGGGTAGGTTGTGTCTATCTTCCTGTCAGAGTGTGATGGTAGGATTTGATCTGACTTGTCTGTTCTGTATGGTGTCGCCACTTTAATCTCTCGTGAGGAAATACACGATGAAATCCATCTTAATAGCCTAAAGTTAACTCATAGCTGATGTCTCCATCATTCCAGCATGCAAGAAAGTATGCAAGAATTTGGAGACGTTTTTACACATCTGCTTTCCATACAGCTGTTTCCACAGCACAAACAGCGTACTTGTTGTGTTGCCACCAAGACATCCCAGTGAATACAAAATCTAAATCACTTTTTCCACTATACTCACTTCAGCTCAATCTAAACAGTAGGGTCAACTTTGTTTCCTCAGTCAAAAACCACGATGCTGTTTCCTCAATCTTGAGCGTGTAACTAATGGTGTACTCTTGTTTGCACATTCATCAAGCCTGCTGCAAATAACTGCATAGCTCTGCCAAGCAGAAGTAACACATGGTTTTCTTCCCCCGCTTAAATTATTTATTCTGACAGAGGAAGATATTTAGCTTCATTTTAAGACTATCTGATCGACACATGACTTTATTATAGTCCAAGACAAAAATCTATTGACACTATATAACCAATCAGTCAATCCTTATGTCCCTGCATAGGGTCATAGTCGGTCATTGACCCGCTTGCCTTCACAACATGTTGCGCCGCTCCAGAGAACCTGACGTGCCACACAGGTGGGTTCTATAAACGGGTCCCATACTGTGATTCCATGCTCTAGAGCACGAATATAAAGCTAACTATATTCATTATGCACACAGTTATCCACCACCTTGACAGACTGACAGCAACATGTGGCATGTCATATGCATACGCATGAAGGTATTACAGAAGCCGACTAGCTACTAAATCAATGACAATGCAGCTTTAAAAGCAGGACACACTGAGGCTGGTACAAGCAAACGCTCCACACGGGCTGGTACTGTCTGTCTGGACAGTTATCCGGTGAATTCACTGCATGAATTCTGCTCAAATTCACATAGGGGTACCCCACTAAACTGATAGTGACAGCCTGGAATAAAACACCGTTCGCCCTAGTTAGCCTGGCTACAGCCGGTTACCTCACATTAGCTAGCAAACTCGTAGCTAAACCCTTAACAACTCCTCACAAAATAACGGTTTAATTAACATCATACTTACTCCACTAGCAAATGCGATATCACTCCTCGTCCAACTTCGGCAGGATTTCTTCAAAAACACACTGGCATTATAAAACAGTCAATATTTTAATCAGCCGTTGATATCTAGAAATAGACTATAATATTTATATCCAGCTCTCTTCATAGCGCCGACCCGGCTCCGTCTTCCGCCATTTTGGTTGTGATGGGGAATACGTTGCGTACAGCAGTTTTGTTTGGCTGCTGTCGGGTCACCCTATGTCATTATAGGAAGCACCAAAATAACATTTCATTGTGTTATAGCTGTGTAAAAGATGTATGAACTACACTATCTATAAACTAATAATTAACTTTTTACAAACTAAGTTATAAAACTTTGATTGTAAAGATTCTGACTTGCAAGCCTACACAAGTACTGGTAAAATACATAAAAATGATTAGGACTATATATAAAATACATATAATACATGATATACATAATTGTAAGTATACTTTAATGTGAAGTGTTAATAAAAATGTTAATTTCCTAGACAAAAACAAAAATATAAACGCAACATAAAACATTAATTTTTTTTATTTAATAAAATGAAACAATTTCAAAGATTTTACTGAGTTACAGTTCCTGGATTTCACATGACTGGGAATACAGAAATGCATATGCTCTGTTGGTCACAGAGAAAAGGTAGGGGGTGTGGATCAGAAAACCAGTCAGTATCTGGTGTGACCACCATTTGCCTCATGCAGGGCAACACATCTCCTTCACATAGAGTTGATCAGGCTGTTGATTGTGGCCTGTGGAATGTTGTCCCACTCTTCTTCAATGGCTGTGCAAAATTATTGGATATTGGCGGAAACTGGAACACGCTGTCGTACACATAGATCCAGAGCAACCCAAACATGCACAATGGGTGACATGTCTGGTGAGTATGCAGGCCATGGAAGAACTGGGAGATTTTCAGGAATTGTGTACAGATCCTTGCAACATGGGGCCGTGCATTATCATGCTGAAACATGAGGCGATGGCAGCAGATGAATGGCACGACAATGGGCCTCAGGTTTTGGTCACGGTATCTCTGTGCATTGACATTGCCATCGATAAAATGCAATTGTCTTCGGTGTCCGTAGTTTATGCCTGCCCATACCATAACCCCACCTCCACCATGCAGCACTCTGTTCACAACGTTGACATCAGCAAACTGCTCTCACACACAACACCGTACCCGCTGTCTGCTATCCGCAAGGTACAGTTGAAATGGGATTCATCAGCGAAGAGCAGACTTCTCCAGCATATGATATGTCACACCTGTCAGATGGATGGATTATCTTGGCAAAAGACAAATGCTCACTTACAGGGATGTAAACAAATGTGTGCACAAAATTGACCATTTCCCGGGGTCGTTTATTTCAGCTCATGAAACATGGGACGAACATTTTACATGTTGCGTTTAGATTTTTCTTCAGTGTAGATAGCCTAGCCCTAGATCCTATCATAATTATAATTCCCCCGCGGAGTTTAGTACTAGAAAGGTAGCCTAATCAGAACTAGTCTGCCACCTAGTGGCAAATCACATTATTCTTAAAATCCAATTTAGTTTTTTTTTATGTGGGTTTTCATGGGTTTTTTATGTGGATGTATACACTTAGTGTACAAAACATTAGTAGCACGGTCCTAATATTAAATTGCACCCACTTTTTTGCCCTCAGAATAGCATGAATTCGTCGGGCCATGGGCTCTACAAGGTGTCGAAAGCGTTCTTCTACACTTGAATTGAAGTGGAATTTACTGGTGACTTCAGAAAGGGTTCATAGCTTTCAACTAGATTCACCTGGTTAGTCATGAAATTAGCAGGTGTTCGTGATGTTTTATACAAGTAGTGTATTTTGATCGGCTTTCTAATGGCACCTCCCATCAGAACATACCTTCTCTGTGGATCTGCGCCGTATTTCAGGGGGAAAAATTAGGTTCTACCGAGATTTGAACTCGGATCGCAGGATTCAGAGTCCTGAGTGCTAACCATTACACCATAGAACCCCGTGCTACATAATCATTCATATTGTGTATATAAATGTTATCTATGTAATAAGAATACCACTGCACTGTAGTGGTTATTTTCTGTGGCGGAGTACTACTTCACTGGTGCATTTTTATTTGAAGTGCCTGCAATTCATATCGTTACAAGGAATATCGGCCTTTTTGTTTCTCCCCCTCCCCTAGCTAGACAACGTCACAACAAAATCCCGGAAGTGTCAGTCTGAAAACAGACCCGTCGCCGTTAGCTAACGGAGCGTTTCAAAATCTATTTGCTAAATCGTCGCATTTTAAACAGCTTATACAAACGAAATACTCATATATTTTACAAAATGGGAACCAGAGATGATGAATACGATTATCTGTTTAAAGGTATCATTACAGCATGATTCTCGATATCAAAGCTAGCTTGGTAGCTAACGTTAGCTAGGCAGCTGTTTAGCTAACGTTAACAGTCAAACCTTTCAATTTGTGTCTGTGAAGTATAATATAGGTGTGTGAATAGCACTGACACATTTGTTTTATAAACGAAAACTACATATTGATGATCAGTTATAAACATAAATTGTGAAGCAGTTGGATTGCAACGTTAGCTACGCAAACGCCTAACGTTAGTACGTTAGCAGCTGTTTCTAAACAATGCTGACTTTTGTATGATTAAGTGACGTCGGGGTGTTTCCCGAGATAGCTAGATTGCTAGTTTAGCTAGCCAGCTGGTTAGCTTAGCTACATGCAACGAACATTGGTTATTATCTAGCTACATTCATCCGTAGATAAATAATGTGACGTTATAATCTCCCTTTCCTGTTTTTTCCCCCTCTGTGCTGTTTAATCTAAATGTCACAGATGTCACGTGTTGTGGCTATCTGTTTTGTTGTTTTCTATTTGAAGTTGATTTAACATAAAAAGCCTAAGACTAAGAATTAACGTTAGCTACACGCCACTGTGGATGATAGACTAAGAATTAACGTTAGCTACACACCACTGTGGATGATAGACTAAGAATTAGCGTTAGCTACACTCCACTGTGGATGATAGACTAAGAATTAACGTTAGCTACACTCCACTGTGGATGATAGACTAAGAATTAACGTTAGCTACACACCACTGTGGATGATAGACTAAGAATTAACGTTAGCTACACTCCACTGTGGATGTTTGACCGTGTCACTGCAAAAGTGAATGGTGGTAGTCAGATATTTTATGCGATGGAATCTTGTCTATGTAGCACCACGTGATGTAACTATGTCATATCCCCATGTAATTGCTACACATTGACCTTTTGGTAGGGCCTGATTAATGCAGGAGGTTACATGGGTTGAAGCCCTGGGGGCCAAAAACGCAGGGGCCCATGAGGCAGAGAAAAATTCAAGTGTGTGTGTGTAATCCGGCCCTGACCTTTTGGGGTCAATAAAGATTTTTATTGAATTGAATCCATCAGCCATTAACGTTGTGTTCTAGTGGTTCTGATAGGAGACTCGGGTGTGGGCAAGAGCAACCTGCTCTCTCGTTTCACCCGGAATGAGTTTAACCTGGAGAGTAAGAGCACCATTGGAGTGGAGTTTGCCACCCGCAGTATCCAGGTGGATGGGAAAACGGTGAAGGCTCAGATCTGGGACACGGCAGGACAGGAGCGCTACCGGGCTATCACCTCAGCGTGAGTAATGCTGTAGGGTAAAGTTGCCCCTAGATGCTGATCTGGGGTTAGTTTAGCATTTTCCCCCACTAATGGTTAATGTTAGGATTGGGGAAGGTAAGCTGATCCTAGATCTGTACCAGAGTTTACAATAGGAAGATTTGGCGCTGGACAAGTGACCCGGGAAGAATTTTATTTATTGAACCTTTGAGAAATTTACCGGTCATCCATATGTAATATATTACATTTAGCAGACTCCACATACAGTCATGTTATATATTCCATTTAGCCGACTCCACTTACAGTCATGTAATATATTCCATTTAGCCGACTCCACATACAGTCATGTAATATATTCCATTTAGCCGACTCCACATACAGTCATGTAATATATTCCATTTAGCAGACTCCACTTACAGTCATGTAATATATTCCATGTAGCAGACTCCACTTACAGTCATGTAATATATTCCATTTAGCAGACTCCACTTACAGTCATGTAATATATTCCATTTAGCAGACTCCACTTACAGTCATGTAATATATTCCATTTAGCAGACTCCACTTACAGTCATGTAATATATTCCATTTAGCAGACTCCACTTACAGTCATGTAATATATTCCATTTAGCAGACTCCACTTACAGTCATGTAATATATTCCATTTAGCAGACTCTACATACAGTCATGTAATATATTCCATTTATCAGACTCCACATACAGTCATGTAATATTCCATTTAGCAGACTCCACTTACAGTCATGTAATATATTCCATTTATTAGACCCACTTAGTCATGTAATATATTCCATTTACACCAACGCAATCAATAAACGAGGAATGTTGGCCAAATGAGCCTCATTTACATGTCCTTAACAGCCTGTAACTAATTACAAAACACTATTCCTTGTGTTTCGATGTGTAGCATATGCAGAACTTTATAGTCTATTGTTTTATTGTTTTTTACTTTCCTAAAACAATAATTGTCCATTTCACTGTTCAGTTGTCTGAGATTTGACCACTGAATGCATTAGGGCATTGCATTAGGGCATTGCGTTAGGGCATTGTATTAGGACGTTGCGTTAGGGCATTGCGTTAGGGCATTGCGTTAGGGCATTGCATCAGGGCATTGCATCAGGGCATTGCGTTAGGGCATTTTTCATTAGGGCGTTGCATTAGGGCGTTGCATCAGGGCGTTGCATTAGGACGTTGCGTTAGGGCATTGCGTTAGGGCATTGCATCAGGGCATTGCGTCAGGGCATTGCGTCAGGGCATTGCGTCAGGGCATTGCGTCAGGGCATTGCGTCAGGGCATTGCGTCAGGGCATTGCGTTAGGGCATTGCGTCAGGGCATTGCGTCAGGGCATTGCGTCAGGGCATTGCGTCAGGGCATTGCGTCCGGGCATTGCGTCAGGGCATTGCGTCAGGGCATTGCGTCAGGGCATTGCGTCAGGGCATTGCGTCAGGGCATTGCGTCAGGGCATTGCGTCAGGGCATTGCGTCCGGGCATTGCGTCCGGGCATTGCGTCAGGGCATTGCGTCAGGGCATTGCGTCAGGGCATTGCGTCAGGGCATTGCGTCAGGGCATTGCGTCAGGGCATTGCGTCAGGGCATTGCGTTGTCATTATTTTGGGTATTGTGTGTAGATGGGTGAGGGAAAAAACATAAATTGTATCAATTTTGTATCCAACAAAATGTGGAATAAGTCAATGGGTATGAATACCTTCTGAAGGCACTATGTATGTATGTATGTATGTATGTATGTATGCATGCATGTATGTACAGTATGTATGTATGTATGTATGTATGTATGTATGTATGTATGTATGTATGTATGTATGCATGCATGCATGTATGTACAGTATGTATGTATGTATGGGTATGTATGTATGTATGCATGCATGTATGTACAGTATGTATGTATGGGTATGTATGTATGGGTATGTATGTATGCATGTATGTATGTATGATGAGAAGCTTAGCCCCAGAGTGGGAGATATGCCGGCGGGGAGTGTTCAATAGAGATGAAATTACCTGCATCTCTATGTGTTCTAATATCATAGGAGGATTTATTTTGGGCGAATTCGCCACCTGAGGAAGTGGAAACTCAAAACACCTTTAGCTAGATCACTAACTCTAAAGATAACAACCAATTTATAGTAGCCATGTATTAATCTAACAGTACATTTAATGTAAAAGACCCATTGCAGTTGTAGCCTACCGTCCAATGAGGTCCAATATGGCCTATGCACTCACAATGGCCAATGTGCATTTCACGCCCCCCGTATCTCAAAGCCGTATCAAATATATGTTTTTAAAATAGTTGCAATTGAGCTCATAATTGAGAGTTCCTTTCACCATGTAAAAGTAGCTAAAACCATTGTGTTTTCCTGTAATCCCACTGAGACTCATTACTGTATCCTGTAATCCCACTGAGACTCATTACTGTATCCTGTAATCCCACTGAGACTCATTACTGTATCCTGTAATCCCACTGAGACTCATTACTGTATCCTGTAATCCCACTGAGACTCATTACTGTATCCTGTAATCCCACTGAGACTCATGACTGTATCCTGTAATCCCACTGAGACTCGTTACTGTATCCTGTAATCCCACTGAGACTCGTTACTGTATCCTGTAATCCCACTGAGACTCGTTACTGTATCCTGTGCTCCCACTGAGACTCGTTACTGTATCCTGTGCTCCTGTCTGTCCTGTGCTCAATGTATGTTTGGTGCTGGTGTGGAAGCAGGGAGGATACTTCAGTGTCAGTATGAACACAGTTGGGGACGTAAGGTATCAAGTGTCTCAGAGGAGGAGTGTGTTCTGCCTTTTAGATCATAATGATGGCGATGTCATGGACAAACTATCGTGTCCTAGTGGATAGGAGTCCAGTCACACAGTACTATCGTGTCCTAGTGGATAGGAGTCCAGTCAGACAGAGTACTATCATGTCCTAGTGGATAGGAGTCAAAGACACAGTACTATCGTGTCCTAGTGGATAGGAGTCAAAGACACAGTACTATCGTGTCCTAGTGGATAGGAGTCAAAGACACAGTACTATCATGTCCTAGTGGATAGGAGTCCAGTCAGACACAGTACTATCGTGTCCTAGTGGATAGGAGTCCAGTCAGACAGAGTACTATCATGTCCTAGTGGATAGGAGTCCAGTCACACAGTACTATCATGTCCTAGTGGATAGGAGTCCAGTCAGACACAGTACTATCGTGTCCTAGTGGATAGGAGTCCAGTCACACAGTACTATCATGTCCTAGTGGATAGGAGTCAAAGACACAGTACTATCATGTCCTAGTGGATAGGAGTCCAGTCAGACACAGTACTATCGTGTCCTAGTGGATAGGAGTCCAGTCAGACACAGTACTATCATGTCCTCGTGGATAGGAGTTCAGGAGTTTTTTTTAGCCACTGTGCTGTTGCTTGCTCTCTGAGGGTCTAGACCGGGGTACTGTAAAGCTCTGAGGATCTAGACCGGGGTACTGTAAAGCTCATTGAGGGTCTAGACCGGGGTACTGTAAAGCTCATTGGTTGTCTAGACCGGGGTACTGTAAAGCTCATTGGTTGTCTAGACCGGGGTACTGTAAAGCTCATTGGTTGTCTAGACCGGGGTACTGTAAAGCTCATTTAGGGTCTAGACCGTGGTACTGTAAAGCTCATTGGTTGTCTAGACCGGGGTACTGTAAAGCTCATTGGTTGTCTAGACCGGGGTACTGTAAAGCTCATTGAGGGTCTAGACCGGGGTACTGTAAAGCTCATTGAGGGTCTAGACCGGGGTACTGTAAAGCTCTTTGAGGGTCTAGACCGGGGTACTGTAAAGCTCATTGAGGGTCTAGACCGGGGTACTGTAAAGCTCATTGAGGGTCTAGACCGGGGTACTGTAAAGCTCTGAGGATCTAGACCGGGGTACTGTAAAGCTCATTGAGGATCTAGACCGGGGTACTGTAAAGCTCATTGAGGATCTAGACCGGGGTACTGTAAAGCTCATTGAGGGTCTAGACCGGGGTACTGTAAAGCTCATTGAGGGTCTAGACCGGGGTACTGTAAAGCTCATTGAGGATCTAGACCGGGGTACTGTAAAGCTCATTGAGGATCTAGACCGGGGTACTGTAAAGCTCATTGAGGGTCTAGACCGGGGTACTGTAAAGCTCATTGGTTGTCTAGCCCGGGGTACTGTAAAGCTCATTGAGGATCTAGACCGGGGTACTGTAAAGCTCATTGTGCCCTGTTGTTAAAAGGGCTATAATGGTACGCTGGCTTTTATTGATAAAATTGACCATGCCTCTTTGTCCACTGTTGATGATGTCATGGTGCAGGTACTACAGAGGCGCGGTGGGGGCCCTGTTGGTCTATGACATCGCCAAGCACCTGACCTATGAAAATGTGGAGCGGTGGTTGAAAGAGCTGAGAGACCATGCAGACACCAACATCGTCATCATGCTGGTCGGCAACAAGAGCGACCTGCGCCACCTCCGGGCCGTGCCCACTGACGAGGCCCGGGCGTTCGCAGGTTAGAGATGCCTCGCCGTTCTGAACTAGTGTCAGACGCTGAACAAGCTGCATACATTTCTGTTTTCTACTTTCCTTCATTTATGATGCTGCTTTCTCACAAAAAATTTATGTTTTAATGTCACTTTTTATGCTGGCATTCATTCCTGTGGAATGTTCCATGACTGGTACAGCCTGGTACAGTCTCTGTTCCATAACTGGTAGTCTCTAATGTTCCATAACTGGTAGTCTCTAATGTTCCATAACTGGTAGTCTCTAATGTTCCATAACTGGTAGTCTCTAATGTTCCATAACTGGTACAGCCTCTAACTTATTTTCTTCCGTTGTTTTTGTTCCCTCAGAGAAAAACGGTTTGTCTTTCCTTGAGACGTCAGCCCTGGATTCCACCAACGTTGAAACGGCTTTCCAGACCATTCTGACAGGTGTGTGTGTCATGTTCTTTTTTTCTGTCACACCTGTTGATTTCATCTGCTATCTTGGCAAGACAGACTGTCATATCCAATCTTCTCTCTCCCTCCCTTTCTCCCTCTCCCCTCCATCAGAAATCTATCGTATCGTCTCTCAGAAGCAGATGTCAGAGCGTCAGGAGAGCGACATGTCTCCTAGCAACAATGTGGTCAACATCCAGGTGCAGCCCACTGAGAACAAACCAAAGATGCAGTGCTGTCAGAACATCTAGCCCCGCCCACATTACCACTACACCTCCACCCCCTCATATACCCTGTACCCCCTCATATACCCTGTAAACCCCACCTCTACCCCCTCATATACCCTGTAAACCCCACCTCTACCCCCTCATATACCCTGTACCCCCACCTCTACCCCCTCATATACCCTGTACCCCCACCTCTACCCCCTCATATACCCTGTACCCCCACCTCTACCCCCTCATATACCCTGTAAACCCCACCTCTACCCCCTCATATACCCTGTAAACCCCACCTCTACCCCCTCATATACCCTGTAAACCCCACCTCTACCCCCTCATATACCCTGTATACCCCACCTCTACCCCCTCATATACCCTGTAAACCCCACCTCCACCTCCTCATATACCCTGTACCCCCACCTCTACCCCCTCATATACCCTGTAAACCCCACCTCTACCCCCTCATATACCCTGTACACCCATCTTGTTTTAGCTCGCCCGGTGAACCCGGTTGGGTGGAGATTTCACTTTAGAACCAATTAAATGGTCTCTCAAATGTGTGAATTTGGCCCACCCGGCTCTCAGGGTGAGGTAAACCGGATGCACCCACTTACTCAGTCTCATAGGAGTAGTCCCCTCCTCCACTCCCTCCCTCCTCCTGTCCCTCTCTCCCTCCCTCCTCTTCCTCTCCCCCTCTCTCTCTCCCCCACTCCCTCTCTCCTCCTCTCTCTCCCTCCACTCCCTCTCCCTCCCTCCTCTTCCTCTCCCCTCCTCTCCCTCCCTACTGATCATGATCTGAGAAGCCTAGTCAGTGTCTGGAGTAGTGTGTTCCCCAGCTGAGCCTTTTCAGACAGGAAGGCATTTATATTTCTCACTTAGATTTAATACTGTTGAAGCGCTGACATGTCTTACACAGAAATGTCTTAATATATTCATGTGATTTTTCATTTTCTTCAATTTATGACTTCCATTTTGTGTGTTCCTTGATTTTTTTTTACCTGTCTTTTTTTAAACGTTTTTTTTTCTTCAAATATTGTATCATATTTCCTACTAATGTGTATGTATTTGAAACACACTGAGAATGCTCTGATGTGTATCTGTCTACGACCCCCTCCCATCAGTTAGCCTCCCTCCCTCTCTCTTTAGTACAATGTATTGTTTGACAACGGTAGGTTTTTCCAAACATGTGGATGTATTAAGCACAGTGTACTAGATAGAATGTATGCTCCCTGGTCCATTGCGATAGGTGGAGTTTGACAATTGATCTGATTGCTGTAAATAGCTTAAGTAAAGACTTGTGCATTAGATCTGTTTGCGGATGGCTTCAACCATGCCAATGGACAGACAGGGCAGGCATCAAAGTACCTAACACGTAGAGGAACAACAGCTTTGTAAAAACACTTTTTAAACGTTTCCCCAAATGGAACCCTATGCCCTACCATATATAGTGGACTACTTGTGACCAGGGCCCATAGGGTTCCATTTGGGACACAGAATTCGTCACTTTGTTTACAGTCAGTCTGTGGCAGGTCAGCTTAGCATGTTAGGATAATGATGATGTCACTTCATGGCACCGCTTTGCATGTTTTTTTTATCTTCGTTTAAAAGATAAATGAGTTATCAGTACTCTCTGACTGAATTTATCACTGAGTTATCAGTACTCTCTGACTGAATTTACACTGAGTTATCGTAACTCTCTGACTGAATCTATCACGGAGTTTTCGTAACTCCCTGACTGAATGTGAAACACTACCATTGCCCAGAGGATGCAGTTGGCTAGACGGTGACCGTGGTGAATTAATATAGAATTTTTTCCATTTAAACATTTCTGAACTCTCTTGGATAAATTGAGCGTACATAGTTACAGACGTCTTTAAAAACATAGTCAGAGATGTCTGTAACAGGAAGTGACTAGCATTATAGTCAGTCAGGGACTTCATTTCAATTCAGGAAATACACCTAATTCCAATTGCACATTTTCCTCATTGAAAAACATGGGAGAGAATAAGGTATTTCTGTTTTTACTTTGTGACTTGAAATAGCATTAGTCAGTCAAATTACACATTAGGTTCCTATTTTCAACATGATCAAACTACAGAATAATGATACCCGCTGTAGTGTTCTGGCCCAAACAACTAAAATCAAGTCAAATCACATTTTATTTGTCACATACACATGTATAGCAGATGTTATTGCGGTTGTAGTGAAATGCTTTGTGCAACAGTGCAATAATATCTAACAATTCACAACGATACACACCATTTAAAAGTAAAAGAATGGAATTAAGAAATATATAAAATATTAGGACGAGCAATGGCGGAGTGGCACAGACTAAAATACAGTAGAATAGAATACAGTATATACATATGAAATGAGTCAAGCAGAAATATGGAAACAACATATAGACTAACCAACACATTCTAGGTATTTCTCTTCAAGTAATACCTTCTCTTGAATATGCATGTATACTACGTCTAGTGTAAATGTGATGCTATACTATAGTCTATGCAGCGACAGTCCGATACCAGAGAATATTAATTGACATATTTTATTTGACGAAATATCAAACTGTGGGGAAAAAAAGATGTCATGAAATTAGTTGCTGACAAGATACTATTCAATAGGAATCAGGCTGGTATTCTAGCCTTGTATTGCTGGTCTAGTTATGTGTTCATAATCAGGCTGGTATTCTAGCCTTGTATTACTGGTCTAGTTATGTGTTCATAATCAGGCTGGTAATCTAGCCTTGTATTACTGGTCTAGTTATGTGTTCATAATCAGGCTGGTATTCTAGCCTTGTATTACTGGTCTAGTTATGTGTTCATAATCAGGCTGGTAATCTAGCCTTGTATTACTGGTCTAGTTATGTATTCACAATCAGAATGTCTATCAGTTTGCATTCATGTCAAGAAGCATCTGTTAGTAAAACATCATGTTTTAAAAACATAGATTGGATCTTTGTACCAAATGTCACCCTATTCTAAAGTAGTGCACTAGATAGGGAATAGGGTGACATCCATATGCTGGGTCACATTATTTAGGTTAGCTGCTGTTCACTCTCAGTGCCTCCCTCTACCACTCATTAAAATCCAATAACTCAACTAACCACCTCTACTCCCATCTACCATAGAACGTTCCTACTGGTCAACTAACCACCTCTACTCCCATCTACCATAGAACGTTCCTACTGGTCAACTAACCACCTCTACTCCCATCTACCATAGAACGTTCCTACTGGTCAACTAACCACCTCTACTCCCATCTACCATAGAACGTTCCTACTGGTCAACTAACCACCTCTACTCCCATCTACCATAGAACGTTCCTACTGGTCAACTAACCACCTCTACTCCCATCTACCATAGAACGTTCCTACTGGTCAACTAACCACCTCTACTCCCATCTACCATAGAACGTTCCTACTGGCCAACTAACCACCTCTACTCCCATCTACCATAGAACGTTCCTACTGGCCAACTAACCACCTCTACTCCCATCTACCATAGAACGTATCTACTTACCGGCCAACCACCCTCTATATAGCTCCAGCTATCACCAGACAGACCTGCATCAAATACTTCTAAATACTTGAGCTGATTCTGTTTGCCTTGTTCAATGGGACCAACAGAATAGTCCCAAAAGTGCAAACCCACCAAGCTAAATCACGCGCACCTCAAAATACTTGAAAATACTTTAAAATTATTTCCCAGTTTTTTCTAAAATATGAAGTATTTAAAAGTATTTTTTTAGACACAGTTATGTACTTTTTGCCCATATCTGGTCTGGCTCTTATCACGTTGTCCAGTGTTATCACAGTCCGTCACATTAAAGCCTGTTTACACCAAGCTGCCTCTTACTTCAACACATGGCTTTCTACTTCCTTAATATAGTCCCAATATTATTATTATGCCTTACGTATGTAGCTAGGTCATTATTGTTATTATTATTAGTAGTAGTAGTATATATCTGTTCTGCTGAGGTCTGCTTGTTCCATATTAAAACCCCTCATGTATATCCTCTCTCTCTATAAGCCACCTGCTTTAGGCAGAGGAACAGTGATGAGTGTAAACGATGTGGCTAACTAAGGTTAGATGTCACGGTCGGGCTCCATTTCAGTTCAGACAATCCAGAAAGTAAACTGAAATGTATTTCCTGGTTTGACTGCATTAAAATGGACTTGAAACCCAACCATGAGAGGTGTAATGTAACCTGCTGATCCCCACCTGGATGCTGCAGCTAGATGCCATGCCTAACACGTCCATAGAGGCTCTAATGTAGTGATATTACTATAGCCTGGTCCCAGATCTGCCTCTTATTACTATAGCCTGGTCCCAGATCTGCCTCTAATTACTATAGCCTGGTCCCAGATCTGCCTCTAATTACTATAGCCTGGTCTCAGATCTGCCTCTTATTACTATAGCCTGGTCCCAGATCTGCCTCTAATTACTATAGCCTGGTCTCAGATCTGCCTCTTATTACTATAGCCTGGTCCCAGATCTGCCTCTAATTATTATAGCCTGGTCCCAGATCTGCCTCTTATTAATATAGCCTGGTCCCAGATCTGTCTCTTATTACTATAGCCTGGTCTCAGATCTGCCTCTTATTACTATAGCCTGGTCCCAGATCTGCCTCTTATTACTATAGCCTGGTCCCAGATCTGCCTCTTATTACTATAGCCTGGTCCCAGATCTGTCTCTTATGTAGTGATATTACTATAGCCTGGTCTCAGATCTGTTTTTGTTTTTGCCTAGTCCATTGTCAAGCCAAACCATGTTTTACATGACAGTTCCATATGGAGTTGGGAAGAGAGCATAAACAGACTGGCACCCAGGCTAATATTACTACCACCAGAAACTAAAATGACATTTCTGAACTCAAATGACATTCCTGGTGGCACTAATGTCACTACATATCCTGTATAAGGGTGGGATGTTTACGTACAAAACCGATGTCGGGGTGAATTCCATTTCAATTCCAGTCAATTCACGAAGTTCAAATTCTCTTTTCAATGAAAACATTTTTTGTGATTTGTTTACTTTTCCGAAATTGAAATGGAATTGACGCCAACCCTGGCGCGCGCATCCGAGAGGCGGGAAACTGACAGGGTTGGCTTAGAATCATAGGATTATTGACAACATGTAAACTATTTAGTCTCTAAATGTTTATTGAAAACATAAATCAGTTTACATCATTGTTGTAACGTTGCCAGGCAACCCATCTATAGTTCCACTGCTCTTATCACTGATGTAGGACGGAGGTTCCTGCTAAATCACATTACTAATATTTCAGAGTTAGCCTGGTTAAACCAGACTCGAGTGCTGCGCTCACCATTTGAAACAACAGTGAAATGTAGCTAAGTCAGTTGTGATTCCAGGCTATTTCAGAGTGTTCTGTTGAACTCCTACTGTAGCTGTATCTGTGTGTGATGGTGGTATTGTAACCATGGAAATATAGCGCTTGAGCCCCGTGTGCGTGTGTGTGTATAGAAGCAAAGGTAGGTAGCTATTGATTGAGTGTGTCCGTCTGACAGTACCAATGGCGTTATCTAACAGACGGTACTGTCAGCCTGTCAACACACAACTAGTGCACCATATTCCCTATCTAGTGCACTACTGTTGATCAGGGCCCATAGGGATCTGGTCAAAAGTAGTGCACTAGATAGGGTATATAGGATACCACTTCGAACTAGCAGTCTATGGAAGTGTAGAGAAGTGAATGTTTTTGTCCTTGTTTGAAAAATGATTTCAAGCCTTCTCATATACCTCCATTGTTTTTTAATGAACTGTGTCTTTGGTTCATGATTGTTGTCGAACTATAATGACATGCTGTCACTATAACTGATTGTAATTCCATTGTAAAACATTTGAAAGTCAAACGATGTAATTTCAATGCATTTGGAGGATTATATATGTGTGTGGGGGGGGGGGGGGGTAGTCGAAACGGACGCTTTTATGTTTTGTACAGATTGATCAATTGTAAAATTGTGTTTTTGTTTAATCTTAAGTTATCAATTCATATTAATAAAGCGCACCAGTCATAAACATTTCAACTCTCTCAGTTGGTATTTGCATACAAAGGCAGAATAACATTTAATTTGGTAACAAATTATCGGACATTTAATTTGGTAACATTTATTGGACATTTAATTTGGTAACAAAGTATCGGACAGTATTTTCTGACAAGGAATACATGGCGAGCAGCACGGTTGGGATCAATTACACTGAAATTCCAATTTTCTTCAATGCTTTTCATTTAGGAAAATAGCAGCGAGCAGCAATGAACGGGGTTCACAGGATGACAGAAAGGACACAGGATCAGTTAGATAACAAAGCAAGCACTCAATCATGTATGAACTATCTTCCTTTATGTGCAATCAGTGAAAGCATTACCATGTTTATCTCAATACCACAAGTATGATGCAAGTGAAGTTTAGTCTAGTAATGTAGGTTGGTTATTTTGAATGCAGCAGGCAATTATTCTTAAAGCCAATTCCTTCATGTATTGAGTGTTATATATGCTGACTGCGTAAGCCACATAAAAAGGCAACAATGTGATAATAAAGAAATACTAATCAAGATATTTCATATTGTTAATCTTCATAATTTAAATCTAACATTCATTTGCATGAAACAAAGTCCACTTGATCAATAGGTATTGCTCTAGATCCTATGTTGCCACTGGTGCCAATGACATCTATAGTGGTGCCAATTACATCTATACTGGTGCCGATGACATCTATACTGGTGCCGATGACATCTATACTGGTGCCGATGACATCTATACTGGTGCCGATGACATCTATAGTGGTGCCAATGACATCTTTAGTGCCACCAACTGGTCTGCCATCTAAGGTTGCAGTGACTTTATATTCACACAGCTTCTAAGGACATACACATTAGGTTTACATACCAAATTTCATGGCCCATTGTCCATCCGTTTAATTCGTATAGCCCTGGTGTGATATGGTGTCATCTAGTGGTATAGCGTGTGTGACTTTGAATGCAGCAAGTAATCATTCTCAGATTCATTTGAAGATAATTCATTGAGTCTGACTCCAGATTTTGGTATATAATCTGACAAAAAAAAATGAAGATGTTTACAGTATTTTAGCATTAGCATATGTGCTAACGTACATATAGAGGTACAGTGTGGCCATATTTGAATGCAGCAAAACAAAAATAAATCTCAAAACCATTAGAGACTGATACAAAGAGTCTACATACAAAATGTGGAGTGAATCTGACGCCATGGTTCACGAGGAGATGATGACTGCAGATCATTCTGAGCTTTAGTTACATTTGCAAAGAATGAGTTTTAGTAACCCTGTAATTATTATATATATTTTTTTTAATGTATCAATATCAAATTCAGTGAGGTTCATCTTAGGGATGTCCTTGATAGCGATGAGTTTCAAGTTGATAGCCCTGACTGTGGACTGGATTTACAGTGGTTCAAATGGACAGGTGAAATCGGATTTTTAGATATGTCAATAACTCAGCCATCTCTTAACCAATCCCTCAGCTTTTCTCAAACTACGACATGTACCATGGGACTACATTTCTAATTATTTGGTGTCATTTGGACCTATGGTTCATGAGAAGAATATTTTTTTTAAAGTATTTTTTGCATATTAACATACAGTATGTGCTAATATGCATCTGTTGGTATAGTGTGGCCATCTTGGAACGCATCAGCTTTATTTTCTCAAACTCTTTAGGGACTATTGTGATCCAAAGACCAAATCTGGAGTGAATCTGAATTTTAGTCCAGGAGAAGATTTGTTACTATTATTTAAAGCATTAGTGTTACATAGTCAAAAAAAGTGTATCGTTAATATTTTCCCTTATTAGTTTAAGATCTCAATGCCAAACTTAACATGGTTCATCATGGTAATGACCCTAAAAAAGTTTCCTGATTCATCAATAACTCATCTCTTAACCAATCCCTGAGTCAAACTAAGTTGATATAATATACCATACATACACAATGTGTGATTTGGTTTTATGGTATCATGAGAAAACACTTTTTTTTCTTCTTCTAAAGTTTTCCAAAATGTCCAAGATGGAGAAAAATCTATCCTTATGGGTCCTTGAGGTAAATGTGTTTAGCATGAGTAAAAACACCTGACATACAGAGTTTCAAGTCTCTAGGTCAAACGGGGCGACGCATATGAGGGTTTAAGTGAGACTTCTTATAACAGCGCCACCTACAGGCCCGTCGGTGCCATTCTTTCACCAAGTTACTCATGGCCTCTAGTGTCTGTGTGCCAAATTAGAACACAAATAGTTACCAATCTATGTTTGAGTTATTTGACCATGTCAAGACCCCCCAAACAATGTTATACAGAGAAGAACAATACGTTTCACAGCCAACAATCTATTTTGGTTGACCCTGAAGGATTACAATTGATTATGGGGTCTTCTAAAGACCCCCACCATTGATTATGTTGTTATTCATTTGCTTACGTGCCATTGTACTTATGCTCACTGTATAGCTGAATATTGAGGCTGTGTCTAGCTCTCTGCCAGAACCCGCAGCCCCGCGTCTGTGAGAAAAGGGACTGAGGGTGATAGCGAGACACAGAGAAGACAGCGTCTGTTTTTCTCTGAAACAAAGGCAGATTTGCATACCGCTGAGACAGGTTCTCAGAAACTTTGTGTTAAGAATAACTTGTTCTTCCAGCTGCACATGCAGGTTTTGGACATAGGAGATCATACCGTAAGGCGGAGGTCACACCGTAAGGCGGAGGTCACACCGTAAGGTGTGATCTTGGGTATATAAGATTCGAACCAGCGACCTTTCGGTTACTGGTCCGCTAGGCTACATGCCCCCCCAGACAAGACAACACTCTCCCTTGCCCTGAGCTATGGCATCTTTATTGAAGATTAAAACACTTTAAAAGAGGAAAAAGTCAAAGCAGCGTTGGGTTACATCAGGTTACATCAGACTCTGGGAATTCTAGACTATGTCCCAAATGGCACCTTAGTCTTTTAATAGTGAACCACTTTTGACCAGTGCTCTGGTGCACTATGAAGGGGAAAGGGTGCGAGTTGGGACATACCTCTTATCCTTATGAGGAGAAATATCAACTAACAAACTAACAAAGTCATGAGAGGAAAAAAAACTGTCTGTGTATGATTGTCCTGTTACTCACGTTGGGCCCAATTCAGACACGGATAGGTTGTCTTAAGTCCATGTTAAGTATACTTACCTCAAGTCTGAATCGGGCCTGTTATAAACATGGCATTGGTATTGGCTGAATCGGTGAAATATTCATGTAGAGATAGAGATCAATGTAATGGTTCTGTCGTTACCACATTGTGTCACAGGGTGTAAAAGTATACATCTAATTATTACAGGGTTACTATAACTTAAAATGGTGATGTGCATCGTTCACAAATATGAACTGGTTTCTCTACAATGGTGCTACATTTGGTAATGGGACTTCATCATTTCCAGTGAACATGTTGGCAACATCAATACTTCTGAACAGTTCTCTTTTCCTTCATGTCATTGCACATTCTTGTAAAGCAGTTCAACTAGGATTCATTCCCATGTTCAAAACGATCAGTGGGTAAACATGGGTAAAGTCTATGAAATAACAGTTAGTTTGTACCAAATGGTTTAACAATGACATTAGGGGTATTCTCTGTATACTACTATACTTAGATTCATAATTTGGCATGCACATTTACCAGCATTACACAACATTAAGTCACTAACACTACTGTAACGCCAACATTAAATTCCTTAACTTTATATACAATAAATACAGAAAGATAACTTTTCCGAAAGAGAAAATATGGACCCGTTAAGGATCTTAAAAACATAAACATGAAATCAGCAAATATGTGGAAAAATACCACAACTATACATGTACAATGAGTTGTAGAAGTTAAGCGTTTTTTTATATATATATATTTTTTCTTTTCTTTTTACAGTATATAACCATGGGTCGTATTCATTAGTGCACACCGTAGAAAAACGTTTTGCAATGGAAAACGAAAAGGTAGTGCCTCCCTGTTTCAGTCCGTTGTCTTCTTTCAAAGACGTCGGTGCCTAATTAATAGAATCCTGGTTTGTCTAGGAACTGTCATTGTCTCCTCTCCTTCATCTGCAGTTATATGAGTGTTAGCTGTGTTGCTGGCGATATCAATATACAATAGAACAGGCAATCCAAGCCCAGTCAGTCCCCATTCAGGTCCTGTAATGACTGTCTCTTAATACTTCTCCAGTCCACTGCCTGAAAGATCGGCAGATCTAATGCCCTTTTGATGATGCTCCAAGCTGGTCTCATCTGAGGCAGTTGTTGGTTTCTCTTTCTCTAGGGGCAGCCTGGTTGGTTCCTGGTGGCTTTGTCCTCTAGGGGCAGCCTGGTTGGTTCCTGGTGGTTTTGTCCTCTAGGGGCAGCCTGGTTGGTTCCTGGTGGTTTTGTCCTCTAGGGGCAGCCTGGTTGGTTCCTGGTGGTTTGTCCTCCTCTAGAGGCAGCTTGGTTGCTTCCTGGTCGTTTTGTCCTCCTCTATGTAACGGATATGAAATGGCTAGCTAGTTAGCGGGTACGCGCTAATAGCATTTCAATCGGTTACGTCACTTGCTCTGAGACCTGAAGTAGGGTTTCCCCTTGCTCTGCAAGGGCCGCGGCTTTTGTGGAGCGATGGGTAACGATGCTTCGTGGGCGACCGTTGTTGATGTGTGCAGAGGGTCCCTGGTTCACGCCCGAGGTCGGGGCGAGGGGACGGTTTAAGGTTATACTGAAATGGCTAGCTAGTTAGCGGGTACGCGCTAATAGCATTTCAATCGGTTACGTCACTTGCTCTGAGACCTGAAGTAGGGTTTCCCCTTGCTCTGCAAGGGCCGCGGCCTTTGTGGAGCGATGGGTAACGATGCTTCGTGGGCGACCGTTGTTGATGTGTGCAGAGGGTCCCTGGTTCGCGCCCGGGTCGGGGCGAGGGGACGCCGTAAAGTTATACTGTTACATCTAGGGGCAGCCTGGTTACTTCCTGGTGGTTTTGTCCTTCTCTAGGGGTTGGTTACTTCCTGGTGGTTTTGTCCTCTAGGGGCAGCCTGGTTACTTCCTGGTGGTTTGTCCTTCTCTAGGGGCAGCCTGGTTGCTTCCTGGTGGTTTTGTCCTCTAGGGGTTGGTTACTTCCTGGTGGTTTTGTCCTCTAGGGGCAGCCTGGTTACTTCCTGGTGGTTTGTCCTCCTCTAGGGGCAGCCTGGTTACTTCCTGGTGGTTTGTCCTCCTCTAGGGGCAGCCTGGTTACTTCCTGGTGGTTTGTCCTCCTCTAGGGGCAGCCTGGTTGCTTCCTGGTGGTTTGTCCTCCTCTAGGGGCAGCCTGGTTACTTCCTGGTGGTTTGTCCTCTAGGGGCAGCCTGGTTACTTCCTGGTGGTTTGTCCTCCTCTAGGGGCAGCCTGGTTACTTCCTGGTGGGTTGTCATCCTCTAGGGGCAGCCTGGTTACTTCCTGGTGGTTTTGTCCTCCTCTAGGGGCAGCCTGGTTGGTTCCTGGTGGTTTTGTCCTTCTCTAGGGGCAGCCTGGTTACTTCCTGGTGGTTTTGTCCTCCTCTAGGGGCAGCCTGGTTACTTCCTGGTGGTTTGTCCTCCTCTAGGGGCAGCCTGGTTACTTCCTGGTGGTTTGTCCTCCTCTAGGGGCAGCCTGGTTGGTTCCTGGTGGTTTGTCCTCATCTAGAGGCAGCCTGGTTGGTTCCTGGTGGTTTGTCCTCCTCTAGGGGCAGCCTGGTTACTTCCTGGTGGTTTTGTCCTCCTCTAGGGGCAGCCTGGTTACTTCCTGGTGGTTTGTCCTCCTCTAGGGGCAGCCTGGTTACTTCCTGGTGGTTTGTCCTCCTCTAGGGGCAGCCTGGTTACTTCCTGGTGGTTTGTCCTTCTCTAGGGGCAGCCTGGTTACTTCCTGGTGGTTTGTCCTCCTCTAGGGGCAGCCTGGTTACTTCCTGGTGGTTTGTCCTCCTCTAGGGGCAGCCTGGTTACTTCCTGGTGGTTTGTCCTTCTCTAGGGGAAGCCTGGTTACTTCCTGGTGGTTTTGTCCTTCTCTAGGGGCAGCCTGGTTACTTCCTGGTGGTTTGTCCTTCTCTAGGGGCAGCCTGGTTGGTTCTCTGGTCACCCAATCCAGACATGGAATAGAATCACTGAGCCAGGCATGACTATATAGTGGTCCATGATCTTTTGTGTTCATGACTCCACAGATCTGTTTTATAGTGTGTGTGTGTGTATGTGTGCGTGTGTCTGTCCTTCCTTCCTTCCCTAGGATGTGTGTGTGTCCTCCACTGAGCCAGAGTGTAAACAAAGAGGGTACCACACATCTCCACTAGTTATATCACATCCCAGTGTCTTCCTCAGACACTTCAAATAGCTCTAATATATTACACTTTCAGTATGCTTTATCCAGTCTCACACAGCAGTGAGTCCACACAGCAGTGAGTCCACACAGAGCCTTTGTTGGTATATCATCTAGTATGTCCACAACACTGATGTTGTACTGGTACTTTGTCTCTATAGTCACAATACAGTCTTTATACGCAACCCCAGGTGGAGCAGCCCGTGCCCCAACAGTAAGTCATAGGTCTAAGGTCGCGGCCCAGCGTTAGGGAGTGGTCTATCTATAGCAGGGAGCTGGTAGGGCTGCCGGGCAGGGGGGGGCTGTGGCTCTGGTGGCTGTGGCTCTGGCTGTGTGTAGGGCTGTAGCTCTGGCTGTGTCTCAGGGGCAGCAGGTCGTAGTGGCTGGGGATGTGGCTGTTCCTGGGGAGGTCGTACGGGTTCTGAGGGTACGTGGGAACCACCACACCATTACAGCCCTGGAGAACACTCACCTTGGGTTCTAAAGGGGGGATGGAGATAGGGGGATGGAGGGATAGATATAGGGGGATGGAGGGATAGAGATAGGGGGATGGAGGGATATAGATGGAGGGATAGAGATAGGGGGATGGAGGGATAGAGATAGGGGGATGGAGGGATAGAGATGGAGGGATAGAGATAGGGGGATGGAGGGATAGAGATGGAGGGATGGAGGGATAGAGATGGAGGGATGGAGGGATAGAGATAGGGGGATGGAGGGATAGAGATGGAGGGATGGATGGATATAGATAGGGGGATGGAGGGATAGAGATGGAGGGATGGATGGATATAGATAGGGGGATGGAGGGATAGAGATGGAGGGATAGAGGGATAGAGATGGAGGGATGGAGGGATAGAGATAGGGGGATGGAGAGATAGAGATGGAGGGATGGAGGGATAGAGATAGGGGGATGGAGGGATAGAGATAGGGGGATGGAGGGATAGAGATAGGGGGATGGAGGGATAGAGATAGGGGGATGGAGGGATAGAGATAGGGGGATGGAGGGATAGAGATAGGGGGATGGAGAGATAGAGATGGAGGGATGGAGGGATAGAGATGGAGGGATAGAGATAGGGGGATGGAGGGATAGAGATAGGGGGATGGAGGGATAGAGATGGAGGGATAGAGATGGAGGGATAGAGATGGAGGGATAGAGATGGAGGGATAGAGATAGAGGGATGGAGGGATAGAGATAGAGGGATGGAGGGATAGAGATAGGGGGATGGAGGGATAGAGATGGAGGGATAGAGATAGGGGGATGGAGAGATAGAGATATGGGGATGGAGGGATAGAGATGGAGGGATAGAGATGGAGGGATGGAGGGATGAAGGGATGGAGGGATAGAGATAGGGGGATGGAGGGATAGAGATGGAGGGATAGAGATGGAGGGATGGAGGGATAGAGATGGAGGGATGGAGGGATAGAGATAGGGGGATGGAGGGATAGAGATAGGGGGATGGAGGGATAGAGATAGGGGGATGGAGGGATAGAGATAGGGGGATGGAGGGATAGAGATGGAGGGATGGAGGGATAGAGATAGGGGGATGGAGGGATAGAGATAGGGGGATGGAGGGATAGAGATAGGGGGATGGAGGGATAGAGATAGGGGGATGGAGGGATAGAGATAGGGGATGGAGGGATAGAGATGGAGGGATAGAGATGGAGGGATATAGATGGAGGGATGGAGGGATAGAGATAGGGGATGGAGGGATAGAGATGGAGGGATAGAGATGGAGGGATGGAGGGATAGAGATAGGGGATGGAGGGATAGAGATGGAGGGATAGAGATGGAGGGATGGAGGGATAGAGATAGGGGGATGGAGGGATAGAGATAGGGGGATGGAGGGATAGAGATAGGGGGATGGAGGGATAGAGATAGGGGGATGGAGGGATATAGATGGAGGGATAGAGATGGGGGATGGAGGGATAGAGATAGGGGGATGGAGGGATAGAGATAGGGGGATGGAGGGATAGAGATGGAGGGATAGAGATAGGGGGATGGAGGGATAGAGATAGGGGGATGGAGGGATAGAGATAGGGGGATGGAGGGATAGAGATGGAGGGATAGAGATGGGGGGATGGAGGGATAGAGATAGGGGATGGAGGGATAGAGATAGGGGGATGGAGGGATAGAGATAGGGGGATGGAGGGATAGAGATGGAGGGATAGAGATGGGGGATGGAGGGATAGAGATAGGGGATGGAGGGATAGAGATAGGGGGATGGAGGGATAGAGATGGAGGGATAGAGATGGAGGGATGGAGGGATAGAGATAGGGGGATGGAGGGATAGAGATAGGGGGATGGAGGGATAGAGATAGGGGATGGAGGGATAGAGATGGAGGGATAGAGATGGAGGGATGGAGGGATAGAGATAGGGGGATGGAGGGATAGAGATAGGGGGATGGAGGGATAGAGATAGGGGGATGGAGGGATAGAGATGGGGATGGAGGGATGGAGGGATAGAGATGGAGGGATGGAGGGATAGAGATAGGGGGATGGAGGGATAGAGATGGAGGGATGGAGGGATAGAGATGGAGGGATAGAGATGGGGATGGAGGGATAGAGATGGAGGGATGGAGATAGGGGATGGAGGGATAGAGATGGAGGGATGGAGGGATAGAGATGGAGGGATGGAGGGATAGAGATGGAGGGATAGAGATGGAGGGATGGAGGGATAGAGATGGAGGGATGGAGGAATAGAGATGGAGGGATAGAGATAGGGATGGAGGGATAGAGATGGAGGGATGGAGGGATAGAGATGGAGGGATGGAGGGATAGAGATGGAGGGATAGAGATGGAGGGATGGAGGGATGAAGGGATGGAGGGATAGAGATGGAGGGATAGAGATGGAGGGATGGAGGGATAGAGATGGAGGGATGGAGGGATAGAGATGGAGGGATGGAGGATAGAGATGGAGGGATGGAGGGATAGAGATAGGGGGATGGAGGGATAGAGATGGAGGGATGGAGGGATAGAGATAGGGGGATGGAGGGATAGAGATAGGGGGATGGAGGGATAGAGATAGGGGGATGGAGGGATAGAGATAGGGGGATGGAGGGATAGAGATAGGGGGATGGAGGGATAGAGATGGAGGGATAGAGATGGAGGGATGGAGGGATAGAGATGGAGGGATGGATGGGGATAGAGATAGGGGGATGGAGGGATAGAGATAGGGGGATGGAGGGATAGAGATGGAGGGATAGAGGGATGGATGGAGGGATAGAGATGGAGGGATAGAGATGGAGGGATAGAGATGGAGGGATAGGATGGAGGGATAGAGATAGGGGGATGGAGGGATAGAGATGGAGGGATGGAGGGATAGAGATGGAGGGATAGAGATAGGGGGATAGAGATAGGGGATGGAGGGATAGAGATGGAGGGATGGAGGGATAGAGATGGAGGGATAGAGATAGGGGGATGGAGGGATAGAGATGGAGGGATGGAGGGATAGAGATAGGAGGGATGGAGGGATAGAGATGGAGGGATAGAGATAGGGGGATGGAGGGATAGAGATAGGGGGGTGGAGGGATAGAGATAGGGGGATGGAGGGATAGAGATAGGGGGATGGAGGGATAGAGATGGGGGATGGAGGGATAGAGATGGAGGGATGGAGGGATAGAGATGGAGGGATAGAGATAGGGGGATAGAGATAGGGGGATGGAGGGATAGAGATAGGGGGATGGAGGGATAGAGATGGGGGGATGGAGGGATAGAGATGGAGGGATGGAGGGATAGAGATGGAGGGATAGAGATGGAGGGATAGAGATGGAGGGATAGAGATGGAGGGATAGAGATAGGGGGATGGAGGGATAGAGATGGAGGGATGGAGGGATAGAGATGGAGGGATAGGAGGGATAGAGATAGGGGATGGAGGGATAGAGATGGAGGGATGGAGGGATAGAGATGGAGGGATAGAGATAGGGGGATAGAGATAGGGGGATGGAGGGATAGAGATGGAGGGATGGAGGAATAGAGATGGAGGGATAGAGATAGGGGATGGAGGGATAGAGATGGAGGGATGGAGGGATAGAGATGGAGGGATAGAGATAGGGGGATGGAGGGATAGAGATAGGGGGATGGAGGGATAGAGATAGGGGGATGGAGGGATAGAGATGGAGGGATAGAGATAGGGGGATGGAGGGATAGAGATAGGGGGATGGAGGGATAGAGATGGAGGGATAGAGATGGAGGGATGGAGGGATAGAGATAGGGGATGGAGGGATAGAGATGGAGGGATAGAGATAGGGGGATGGAGGGATAGAGATAGGGGGATGGAGGGATAGAGATAGGGGATGGAGGGATAGAGATGGAGGGATGGAGGGATAGAGATAGGGGATGGAGGGATAGAGATGGAGGGATGGAGGGATAGAGATAGGGGGATGGAGGGATAGAGATAGGGGGATGGAGATAGGGGGATGGAGGGATAGAGATAGGGGATGGAGGGATAGAGATGGAGGGATGGAGGGATAGAGATGGAGGGATGGAGGGATAGAGATGGAGGGATGGAGGGATAGAGATAGGGGATGGAGGGATAGAGATGGAGGGATGGAGGGATAGAGATGGAGGGATGGAGGGATAGAGATGGAGGGATGGAGAGATAGAGATAGGGGGATGGAGGGATGGAGGAATAGAGGGATAGAGATGGAGGGATGGAGGGATAGAGATGGAGGGATAGAGATAGGGGATGGAGGGATAGAGATAGGGGGATGGAGGGATAGAGATAGGGGATGGAGGGATAGAGATAGGGGATGGAGGGATAGAGATGGGGGGATAGAGGGATAGAGATGGAGGGATGGAGGGATAGAGATGGAGGGATGGAGGAATAGAGGGATAGAGATGGAGGGATAGAGATGGGGGGATAGAGGGATAGAGATGGAGGGATGGAGGGATAGAGATGGAGGGATGGAGGGATTGAGGGATAGAGATGGAGGGATGGAGGGATAGAGATGGAGGGATGGAGGAATAGAGGGATAGAGATGGAGGGATGGAGGGATAGAGATGGAGGGATAGAGATAGGGGATGGAGGGATAGAGATAGGGGGATGGAGGGATAGAGATAGGGGGATGGAGGGATAGAGATAGGGGATGGATGGATATAGATGGGGGGATGGAGGGATAGAGATAGGGGGATGGAGGGATAGAGATAGGGGGATGGAGGGATAGAGATAGGGGGATGGAGGGATAGAGATGGAGGGATAGAGATAGGGGGATGGAGGGATAGAGATGGGGGATGGGGATAGAGATAGGGGGATGGAGGGATAGAGATAGGGGGATGGAGGGATAGAGATAGGGGGATGGAGGGATAGAGATGGGGGGATAGGGGGATAGAGATAGGGGGATGGATGGATAGAGATAGGGGGATGGATGGATAGAGATAGGGGGATGGAGGGATAGAGATAGGGGGATGGATGGATAGAGATAGAGGGATGGAGGGATAGAGATGGGGGGATAGAGATGGAGGGATGGAGGGATAGAGATGGAGGGGATAGAGATAGGGGGATGGAGGGATAGAGATAGAGGGATAGAGATAGGGGGATGGAGGGATAGAGATAGGGGATGGATGGATATAGATGGGGGGATGGAGGGATAGAGATAGGGGGATGGAGGGATAGAGATAGGGGGATGGAGGGATGAAGAGAGAAAGAGAGGTTTGAACTTTTATCATCATTCAAACACTTCATACAAGTGCCCTCCGCAATAACCCCCTCAGACAGAGAGAGAGAGACAACAGACAGAGACAACAGACTGAAACAACAGACAGAGACAACAGACAGAGACAACAGACAGAGACAACAGACTGAAACAACAGACAGAGACAACAGACAGAGACAACAGACAGAGAGAGAGAGAGACAACAGACAGAGACAACGGACAGAGACAACAGACAGAGACAACAGACAGAGACAACAGACAGAGACAACAGACAGAGACAACAGACAGAAACAACAGACAGAAACAACAGACAGAAACAACAGACAGAGAGAGAGAGAGAGACAACAGACAGAGACAACAGACAGAGACAACAGACAGAAACAACAGACTGAAACAACAGACTGAAACAACAGACAGAGAGAGAGAGAGAGACAACAGACAGAGACAACAGACAGAGAGAGAGAGAGACAACAGACAGAGACAACGGACAGAGACAACGGACAGAGACAACAGACAGAGACAACAGACAGAGACAACAGACAGAGACAACAGACAGAAACAACAGACAGAAACAACAGACTGAAACAACAGACTGAAACAACAGACAGAGAGAGAGAGAGAGACAACAGACAGAGACAACGGACAGAGACAACAGACAGAGACAACAGACAGAGACAACAGACAGAGACAACAGACAGAGACAACAGACATAAACAACAGACTGAAACAACAGACAGAGAGAGAGAGAGACAACAGACAGAGACAACAGATAGAGACAACAGACAGAGACAACAGACAGAGACAACTGACAGAGACAACTGACAGAGACAACAGACAGCGACAACAGACAGAGACAACAGACTGAAACAACAGACAGAGACAACAGGCTGAAACAACAGACTGAAACAACAGACTGAAACAACAGACAGAGACAACAGACAGAGACAACAGACAGAGACAACAGACAGAGACAACAGACAGAGACAACAGACAGAAACAACAGACTGAAACAACAGACTGAAACAACAGACAGAGAGAGAGAGAGAGACAACAGACAGAGACAACAGACAGAGAGAGAGAGAGACAACAGACAGAGACAACGGACAGAGACAACGGACAGAGACAACAGACAGAGACAACAGACAGAGACAACAGACAGAGACAACAGACAGAAACAACAGACAGAAACAACAGACTGAAACAACAGACTGAAACAACAGACAGAGAGAGAGAGAGAGACAACAGACAGAGACAACGGACAGAGACAACAGACAGAGACAACAGACAGAGACAACAGACAGAGACAACAGACAGAGACAACAGACATAAACAACAGACTGAAACAACAGACAGAGAGAGAGAGAGACAACAGACAGAGACAACAGATAGAGACAACAGACAGAGACAACAGACAGAGACAACAGACAGAGACAACAGACAGAGACAACAGACAGAGACAACAGACTGAAACAACAGACAGAGACAACAGGCTGAAACAACAGACTGAAACAACAGACTGAAACAACAGACAGAGACAACAGACAGAGACAACAGACAGAGACAACAGACAGAGACAACAGACTGAAACAACAGACAGAGACAACAGACTGAGACAACAGACTGAGACAACAGACAGAGACAACAGACAGAGACAACAGACAGAGACAACAGACAGAGACAACAGACAGAGACAACAGACAGAGACAACAGACTGATAACCAGTCAGTTACACAGAAAAACGAATTCATCTTCCTCATGAGCTCATCTTCTCCAGAACCCCTATAACTCACCCACGTCATAGACGTTCTTGCTGGTGGTGGTGGTAGTAACTATAGCAGAGGAACAGTAGGAGATGTCGTGGTGGACAGGACTCTTCATCTCTACATAGCTGCTCTCTGTGTGTTTACAGGCCACGGCCAGCGGGTCATTGATGGTGGCGTAGGGGTTCTCACTGTTCAGAGAGCAGCTGCTGGACAGCGAACCCTTCATGTAGTCTGACAAACACAAATGACACACTGAGAAGCAGGAAGACAGGAAGACTTTTACCAAGGTAAAGGGCCTTGTTATTATGTTATCTGTTAGCGAACGATTCTGACATCAGCAATGACATTGAACAGCCTTTCAATGCATTCGTCATATCAACATTGGGAGGCGAATACAACATTAAGATTACAATTCTACCCCAGGAGGTAAGACAAGTGAAAACTATTATCCACTGACAACCTGTAGATAAACAATTAAAAACAGAGTACAGGATAAATGACACAGGACACAACATTCACAGCATTAGTAGCATATCACAGTATGAAGCATTTAAATCCAAAAAAAGTGAGTTTGTTTATGGGGTGTTATGTTAGTTAGAGACTGGAGGAGAGGACCAGAGAGGAGTGTGTTAGTTAGAGACTGGAGGACGGGACCAGAGAGGAGTGTGTTAGTTAGAGACTGGAGGACGGGACCAGAGAGGAGTGTGTTAGTTAGAGACTGGAGGACGGGACCAGAGAGGAGTGTGTTAGTTAGAGACTGGAGGACGGGACCAGAGAGGAGTGTGTTAGTTAGAGACTGGAGGACGGGACCAGAGAGGAGTGTGTTAGTTAGAGACTGGAGGAGAGGACCAGAGAGGAGTGTGTTAGTTAGAGACTGGAGGAGAGGACCAGAGAGGAGTGTGTTAGTTAGAGACTGGAGGAGAGGACCAGAGAGGAGTGTGTTAGTTAGAGACTGGAGGAGAGGACCAGAGAGGAGTGTGTGAGACCATCAGGAGGAAGGAACACACACAGAGGAGCAGGAGATCACAGGCGTGCCCTGTGGAGAGAGAGACACAGAGGTCAAAACACACACAGAGGTCAAAACACACAGAGGTTCATACATACACACCAGTTCATACACGTCAGTTTATACACAAACCAGAGTGTGTGAGCGGTGTTGAGTGGTCGGAAATCCCGCTCATTGCTTACAGAGCGGTGCAACGCTCCGGCTCTCCACGTCCTTTCCAACCGCTCTGTTAAAAACCGCTCCTCGCTCACAGGAAGAATAAAAACTAGCCGCTCCAAATTCCCTCCATTCATTATAATCACCATTTAACCAACACCCATCTATTGTTGTGACTACCTGGACCTACCATTTAACCAACACTCATCTATTGTTGTGACTACCTGGACCTACCATTTAACCAACACTCATCTATTGTTGTGACTACCGGGACCTACCATTTAACCAACACCCATCTATTGTTGTGACTACCCGGACCTACCATTTAACCATCACCCATCTATTGTTGTGACTACCCGGACCTACCATTTAACCAACACTCATCTATTGTTGTGACTACCTGGACCTACCATTTAACCAACACCCATCTATTGTTGTGACTACCCGGACCTACCATTTAACCAACACTCATCTATTGTTGTGACTACCTGGACCTACCATTTAACCAACAACCATCTATTGTTGTGACCACCTGGACCTACCATTTAACCAACACTCATCTATTGTTGTGACTACCTGAACCTACCATTTAACCAACACCCATCTATTGTTGTGACTACCCGGACCTACCATAAGGTTTTGAAGTTTTGAAACCAAACCATATGATTTGAATGAAAAGTATAATTTTTATATTTGTATATATATACAGTATACAGTGGGGCAAAAAATTATTTAGCCAGCCACCAATTGTGCAAGTTCTCCCACTTAAAAAGATGAGAGAGGCCTGTAATTTTCATCATAGGTACACTTCAAGTATGACAGACAAAATGAGAAAAAAAAATCCAGAAAATCACATTGTAGGATTTTTAATGAATTTATTTGCAAATTATGGTGGAAAATAAGAATTTGTGCAAGGAGGAGCAGGATGAGCACTGCCAGAGCCCTGCAAAATGACCTCCAGCAGGCCACAAATGTGCATGTGTCTGCTCAAACGGTCAGAAACAGACGTCCACAGGTGGGGGTTGTGCTTACAGCCCAACACCGTGCAGGACGTTTGGCATTTGCCAGAGAACACCAAGATTGGCAAATTCGACACTGGCGCCCTGTGCTCTTCACAGATGAAAGCAGGTTCACACTGAGCACGTGACAGAGTCTGGAGACGCCGTGGAGAACGTTCTGCTGCCTGCAACATCCTCCAGCATGACCGGTTTGGCGGTGGGTCAGTCATGGTGTGGGGTGGTATTTCTTTGGGGGGCCGCACAGCCCTCCATGTGCTCGCCAGAGGTAGCCTGACTGCCATTAGGTACCGAGATGAGATCCTCAGACCCCTTGTGAG